>NC_056726.1:100518051-100540551 GCF_019279795.1 Protopterus annectens
CAAGGTTCCTTTTGAAGAGGGCCAAAGAGGCACTCTGCTTGACATGTTTGGGCAGTCTATTCCAGAGTCTGGGGAGTCTCTGGGTCAGGAACCTATCCCTCCAGCATGTTTTGTTCATTGTGATGACAAGATTTAGATCCCTGGAGTGTGTGGCTCTGAGGGATTGGGATTTCTTTAAGTGTAGCATGTCCAACAGCTCTGGGTTTGACATGGCCTTGTATGTTAAGCAGAGAATGCCTCTGAGTAGACGATATGTGACAAAGTATAGCTGGAGTTTTTTTTAGATGGTCAGCATAGGGCATCTGCTTTAGGCCTGTGATTCATTTAGTGAGGTATTTCTGTGGCCTTTCCAGTTGTTGCAGATGTCTTGAGAGGTACATATCAAATGGGGTGGTGTATTCTATAATGGGTCTAATGAGGGATGAGTACAGTGGGAAAATGACCTCTTTTTTCTGGACGAAAAGCCCTTAGTGATTAAGTGTGCCATATAGAAGGATTTCCTGACTGTTGTGGTGATGTGGTTATCGAAGTCTCTTATCACACCTTCGGTGTTGAGTGTACTGCCACCTATGTGGTAATTCATGAGTGCATGTTTTTTTCCCAGTGGGGATAAATATACATTTCTTGGCATTGAGCTTGAGCCCATGGCTCTGGCACCAAGCATCTATTTCTGTAAGGCCTTTTGTAGAATATCCACATCAATAATGGCTCCCAGTTTGCAGTCATCTGTGAACTTTGTTAGCCAGAGTGCCTTAGTGTTGGCCTGTACTTCAGAGAAGTAGATGCCAAACAAGAGCAGTCCCAGGACTCTACCCTGAGGTACTCCACTTGTGACTTGTCTGGAGCTGAATTTGGAGTCGGCTACTTTGACAGTGTGGGTTCTGTCAGTAAGCCAGTTGGCAACCCATTGAGTAACACAGGGATTAATGCCCAGCTTAGTATGTTTATCTATGATTCCAGAGTGAGGGATGGTGTCAAAGGCCTTGGCGAGATCCAGATAGGCTATGTGGACTGCCTTACCCTTGTCCACAGCTCTGCAGACCGAATCAAAGAAGTCAATCATGTTCAGGAGACAAGATCAGCCCTTCACGAACCCAAACTGGGTGGGTAGTGTTTGAAGGTTGCCAATGTCTTTGTTTATAAGTTCCATGATAATACGTTCCATGGCCTTGCAGATCAGGCTTGTCAGACTGATGGGGTTGTAGTTCCCAGGATCCAAGGTGGATCCCCCCTTGTGGAGTGGAATAACTGTAGCTGTGCACCACTCAGTGGGCATGAAGCCTGAGGTGAGGCTATGATTAAACATGACACTTAGGTGAGGTGCCAGTTCATTTTGTAGTTCATATAGTGCACAGCCTGGGATGTCATCTGGTCGCATGGATGCTGTATTCTTAGCTTTGGAGAGTGTGGTCTTTACCTGTGTGGCCGTTATTACTGGAATTTGGCAATCTTTCAGTATTGACATGGGCCCTTTAGGGGGGTGAAAATCCAGAAATGCACTTCTTCATTTAATCATGCTTTCGAAATAAAATGTTGAAAATAAAAATATTTTTATGCCAACATTTTGAACCATGTTAAAGCTGATTTTCGTTATGCGATATTTTGGAAAAATGACCGTTGAACTGCATTTGTTGTCCGGATATCAGTGTTATACATTCACTAGTTTTATTTTTGATTTAACAAAAGCTTGATGCCATACATTTGATGTTACAGTACTCAAGGAAGTGCATTTCTGAATTTTGATATATATATATATATATATATATATATATATATATATATATGCATATGTGTGTGTGCGTGCGTGTGTGTGTGTGTGTGTGTGTGCGTGTGTGCATGCGTGCGTGCGTGTGTGTGTGTGTGTGTGTGTGTGTGTGTGTGTGTGTGTGTGTGTGTGTGTGTGTGTGTGTGTGTGTGCGTGTGTGTGTAAACAAATAATTACAGTCTTTAAGTTCCTTAGGAAATGAGTAGTATGATTAGCATTAAGGGATGGAAAAGTTAGGGAATATAAGTAAAAGGGTAATATTAAAAAGTTGTGATAATTACAAAGCCAGCAATAATAGACCAACTGTTAATGTGCTGTGCAGTAAAAGAAAGACTAGTAAAGTCAAGAATTCAAAAGTGCAATGCATATTGTTATAAAATAAATTATCCTAATTATGTTGTGGAAGAGACTAGTCAAGGACAAATTAAATCTAGATTACTCTAAAACATGCAATTTACTTGCCTAGAAGTTGTTACCCATAACAGATAACACAATCAGAACTTATAATTATGTCCTTTTTCTAATAGTATTAGATCCAATAAGAACATTAATGATATCAAAATAAAAGAAGATTTTGAACTAAATATTAAGCTTTTTGCTGATGATATTTTACTAATAATAGGAAATATAGGAAATTCATTAGAATATATAATTAGTTATATGAGTCAGTTTGAAGAAATCTCAAACTTAAGATTTAATAATAATAAAACAAGTGCATTATTAACTAATAAATAATTAAAAATTCATACAAAAATATTTTAACTTCATTTGGAATAGGAATCAAATTAAACATTGTTATAACCATTATGTCTAATAGTAAAGAAATAATACAAACTTTCAACAGGTTGTTGATAAAATTTGAAGTTTAGTCACAAATTGTAACAAATTCTTCTTTACCATGGAAGAACAATTACTGCTTATTAAAGATGCAAATTTTCCTTAAACTATTGCTTGTCTTCCAATGTTTAGCATTATCTTTACCAATAAAATGATGAAGAAGATAAATAATATTCCACTTAATTGTTTGTCATCCTAATAAACCGAGAGTTTCCTTTGACTGGCATAGAAAAGGTTGGGATAATGGTGGAATAGGATTCCCTGATATTTAATGGTATGCTACTTCAACAATTGTAAAAGTTATAGTGTTGTGGATAAATTCATCTTATGATGCAAAATGGAAACAAATACAGTAAGAAGTATTATTAGCAAATAGTAAATATATCACAACCAGTCATAAAAAAATCATACCTAATAGTTTTGTGCAGTTATTAAAGGATGTTTGCGTAAATGTTATTACATGGTCTTCTCAAACTTCCTATTTAAATAACATCATTTCCTCTTTCCAAAAGTTCACCTATTCTAAACATTGCATTAAAGACTTAATATTTTCCATGTTTCCAATTGCATATACAAATGACTGCTTGGAAACTCATAACTTCAACAAAATGCTAGTATTGAAACAACAAAATAATTTCATTATTGGCATCAATCCTTAAATGGTACCTATATATTTATATATATGTGTATATATATATATATATATATATATATATATATATATATATATATATATATATATATATAGATCACTATATAATCTCGAACTTTTGGAATACCAAATCCCAAAATCCAGAGACTATATAGCCAAAACCCCTAAATACCGAAAGACCAGAAGCAGGAAATTCAAAATCCCGATGTTCGGAGATATTGAAGTAGCTCTTCTGGTGTTGTGGTTTGTTGATGGATAGGTGGAAGTTCAGGTAATTATCTATGTGAAAGTGTGTTGGTTAGGGGCTTTAGTGTGTGTCAGTGTGTGTTGTGACTGTGATGTGTGTGTGTGTGTGTGTGGGGGGGACTATAAAATGTGTGGGTGTGACTTTCCTTTGTGCGTCTGTGCAATCTCAGTTAGTATATTTAAATAGGGTAGGTATGGGGGGCTTGCCCCCCTGCTTATTTGTACTGTAGGATTATATGTTTGATTGTGGTGGGGGTTGTGTGTATGTGTATGTGTGTGTGCTGTATGTGTATTGTATGTTCGGGATTTTGAATTTCATGTTTCTGGTCTTTCGGCATTTAGGGGTTTTGGTTATATAGTCTCAAGATTCTGAAATTTGATATTTCGAGATTATGTAGTGATCCTATATATATATATATATATATATATATATATATATATATATATAATGTTGAAAATTTAAGGGCCAAATGCAATCAAGATTCTGAGAACTGGCTAATTTTACAAATATTTAGAGATTTTGTGAACACAGAAGTAAAGAAGATATTTAGCCTATATAAGAAATCATTCCCCAAATTATTGGAATTCTTAATAAATAATAATAATGCAATGAAAAAATAATCACTTGTCACAAATTTATAAAATTATTAAGTTAGATTTCACATATTTAGACAATTCCTATTGGAACTACTTCTCAAAAATTAATAATGAAGACTTCTCTGGAGAATAAAAGAAATTAATATTAAAATCTACCAATAAAACTACATCGTCATTATACTGGAAATTTTGACTTGGACATTTTTACACAGAGTTTTTGTCACTCCTAACAAAATTACAATTATGTATAAATCAAATAGAATGAAATGTTGGAGATGTGATTCTGAAATAATAGCTGGTTGTATGCATATGGTATATGAATGTAAAGTCATCTCCTCTTTTTGGAAAGAAATTAATAATTTTATTTCAGCTCTGTGGTCAGATAAATGTAATATTTCTAAATCTTTAGTTTTATTTAAAGCTGGACCTGGTGAACTTGGGCTTCCTGAGGCAATGTAGCAACTGTCTCACGTTCACTGACAACCCTCTCCTCTTACCTCCCAACACTCAGACTTGCGAGAGATACACCTATATATCCAAATTAGAAGCCACACACTCTCCAGCCAAGACTGGAATAGCTGGTCAAGAAGAGAAGGTCAAGACTTTCACCACACCACATGGAACACATAACCCTCCAGAACACACACCGGCACTGCCTTCACATAAAAACACAAACCACACACCCACCTTCGCGAGGCTCTCAATAAAAATCTACCCAAACAGCAGAGACCTTCAAGGCAGAGATGCACTCAACTACCACAACACAGCACTAATCATGAGCCACATAACTCTCCTAAACAGTGTGCCACTCAACCAAAGCCCCTAAAGCAAAACAGCATGCCCAACACACTAATCATAGGTGACTTGATAGTGAGGCACACTGATGTCCCACTCACTAGGTTGAATAAGGGGAAAGTAACAGCCAGCTGCCTGTTAGGTGCCAGGATCCACCATATAATGCACGCACTCAGGTCCCTCAACAAGAAGTAGAAATATGACTCTATCATTGTACATGTGGGCATGAATGACCTGAGACGTACCTCCCTGGACTACACAAAGAGAGACATGGAGGAGCTCTCAGATTATGTAGCCCAGGTGGGTATGACCCTAGCCCTGAGCAACATCCTACCATCACCCTGAATGATACCACAGTACAAGCACAAAATTATTGATTTCAACAATTGACTAAGTGTCATTCTAGGGGGATCCAGTATATGTCTGCCTGGAATGACATGATTGACAGACCTTGATGCTTTGCCAGAGATGGTCTGCATCTGTCACCCCTGGCCTTCTAGATACTGGCCAAGGCTCTTGCCACCCCTATAGTGCCTTTTTTAGGTGGTGTTCCAAAGACAAAATTACCACCATAACAGCTACAAACAAATGCAATCTGAGGGTCATGCTGCTCAATGCTAGAAGTCTAAATCTCAAAATGCACTCACTCGAAACACTCAACATTTGTGCCATAACAGAGATCTGGTTCAAGGTAGCAGAAAGCAGCCCTGTACTACCAGGCTACAACTCATTCCACACCTTTTGGCCCCAGAACTTGGACTGAAGCTCCAAAGGTGGTGGTGTTTCCATATTCATAAAGGATGCGCACACTTCCAGACTGGTAGCCCAACATAATGCATCTGAGATACTTCAGGTGCAGCTAACATTGGGTAAGACAAAGATTCAGGTCGTAGCCTGCTATAGGTCCCCAACCATGTCCTAAGACACACACTCCACATTCCTAAGCATCCTGGAGAATATTAGGGCCCAACCTAACACCCTCATACTGGGTGACTTCAACTACCCCTCCATTAACTGGGAAAGCTTCTCATGTACCAATAGACTTGCCCAAAATTTCCTGGAATTCATTAATTCCAATGCCCTGGACCAGCTCATTCTTATCCCCACTAGAGGTAGCAATATCCTTGACCTAGTCATTGCCAACATGTGTGACTGCTGCTCTAGACCAATAGTCAACTCCTCCCTGGTTAGATCCGACCACAAACTAATCACCGTGGATATCCACATCCCTCCCACCCCCCCCCCCCGCAAAGGAAACCACCATGAAAAACTTCTCCAACGCTAATTTTGGGCTCCTAAAAACAGAGGTGGCTAACTTCACGGCACCCTTGCAAATGGAGAATTGTTGCATGACTGCCAAATCATACACCAATGCACTGTACAAACACGTACACAAATGTATGGATCTTGCCATACCCAATAGAACCAAGACACTCTCCTCCAAAAAAGGAAGCCAATCTGGTGGTCCCCTGCCATAAACAAATTCTACAACAGAAGGAGGAAACTGATGCAGAATAAGGTGAAGTCCCAAGACTGGAAAAACTCCATTATCAGCCTCAACAAAAAGTTGAGATCCTTCATCAAATCCTCCAAAGCTAGCTATGAAAACAGAATTGTAGCAGATAGTAAAGACAATCACAAGGCCTTCTATAGTTATGTAAGGAATCTCCATATCAATACCCAGATTTGCTCTGAGCTACTGAACAATGGTACCTCCTATACCAAGCCAACAGATATTGCCAATATATGCCCGACAGATTCAGTGCCAACTTAGCCCCTCTCACCCCCCAGAGGACCAATCACAATACCAGTAGATTGCCAGGCACCCTGCATTACTGCTGCACAGGTTAAAGCAGCACTGTCCAAGGCCAAGAATACAGCTTCTATGGGATCTGACACTATCCCTGGCTGTGCTCTACATGAACTACAGAGTGAACTGGCACCTCACCTGTATGCCTTGTTCACTCACAGCCCCACCTCAGGCTTTGTCCATATTGAATGGTGCACTGCTACAGTCATCCCTCTCCACAAAGGAGGAGCAACTACAAACCCCGGGAAGTATTGCCCCATTAGCCTGATGAGTCTGATATGCAAACCTATAAAATACATCATCATGAACCTAATAAACAACGATGTAGGAAATCTCCAAACTCTGGATCCCACACAGTTTAGTTTTGTGAAGGGTAGATCATGCCTGCTCAACTTGGTTGACTTCTTTGAATCAGTCACCAGAACTGTGAATGAAGGAATGGTGGTTCATACAGCCTACCTTGATCTGGCCAAGGACTTTGATACCATTACCCACTCAGGAATCATAGAAAAACTCACTAAGCTAGGCATCGACCCTTATATCACTAAGTGGGTTGCAAACTGGCTCACAGATAAAACCCACTGTGTGAAAGTAGCTGACTCCAAGTCAGAATGTTGACCAGTCACGAGTGGAGTCCTACAGGGTTCGGTCCTGGGTCCTCTCCTGTTTGGTATCTACTTCTCTGAAGTCCAGGCCAACACGAAGGATTTCTGGATGACAAAGTTCACAGACGATTGCAAGTTGGGAGCTATTATTAACTCTCCAAGTGATGTTGACATCCAACAGAAAGGCCTCACTGAGATCAACAACTGGTATCAGAACCATGGCCTTAAGCACAATGCCAAAAAATGTGTCATCATCCCCCTTGGGAAAAACCCAGTTCCCGTGAATTACCACATCGATGGTAGTGCACAGAACACAGGAGGAGTTATAAGAGATCTGGGAGCAAAGGTTGACAGCAACCTCTCTTTTGACCACCACATTGCCACTGTGGTCAGAGAGTCCTTCTGTGTGGCACATCTTATTACTAAGAGTTTGCATCTAGGAAGAAAGAGGTCATTGTCTCCCTCTACTCTTTCCTCATTAGGCCAATCAAGTACAATGCCCCACTTGGCATGTACCTCACCAGACACCTGCAACAACTGTAGAGGCCCCAAAAGTACCTCACAAGGCCTTAAACACTTGTCCTATATGGACAGACTCAAAAACCTCCCAACTATTTTCTGTCTCATATCGCCTACTTAGAGGTGATCTCTGCTTGACTTACAAAGCCATGTCTGACCCAGCTCTGTTACAAATGCTACAGCTAAAGAAATCCAAATCCCTCCACACCATACGCTCCAGCGACCTCAACCTCATTAGCACAATCAACAGAATATCCTGGAGGGACAGGTTCATAACACAGAGACTGCTCATGCTATGGAACAGACTTCCTATACATGTCAAGCAGATCACCTCACTGGCCCTCTTCAAGAGAAATCTTGATGAGTGTATGGGAAATAGAAATTCTCCCTGGGGATCACTCCAGTGGCTCTGCTCAGCAGAGGCACTGAAAACTAAGGTCTGGTGGCATGATGTCAGGGTAATCCTATGGCCTAGGCTTGTAAAGGCTCCAGGTCTATTAGCCTGGTACACACCTACGGACCTATGAACATGATAGCTATTTCATTTTTGTCCTGGACCCCCTTAAAATAAATCACACCAGCACATAAAGCCATTTGACAACCTTTATTAATAATATTGGATAACAAACTTTATTCACACTAGAAAATAAATATCTTCATAATCTACTGATCACGGGGCAGCCTACCTACTCACCCTGGCTAATTCATGCATCAGGACAGCGTACCTACTCACCCTGTTACATCCTCCACCAGGGCAGCATACCTACTCACCCCACAAACCTTAAATGGGCAGCATACCTGCTCACCTCCTTTCAAACCAATCATTAACCAATGAATTTTACTTTATTCAAGTAGCGTCCAGCAACTCAGTTGCTCCCCAATGCAATGTATTGCCAACTTCCCCCTCGAGGGGGAACAGAAGACGACAATCCTGTCCCTCTTCTCTGCCCTTACACTCACAAAAATTGTAACCAAGAATTTAAAGGGAGGGAGGGACACCAACTTATGCCAAAATGTGACTACTTCCTCTATTCCCCACTATATGTCCACTACTCAAAAGTTCCTCCCTAACCTACATCACTTCACCTAAGCCCTCTGTCTATTTAACCCTTTATCATCTAAAACCCAATCCCTGTAACATAACCTACCTAAACCAACACCCTCTACCCTTTTCACTCTTAATATCTATATCCCCCTACTCAACACTACCTAAAGGGAGCCCCAGACAAATTAGTTTGTCCCAAACCTCATTTATGCCAATATGACTGCAAAACGTAAATACAAACAACTATAAAGAAAATGAAAAACTGCTCAAGACTTCAAATGGCTTAAGTAAGACAACCATGGATAGAAGAAAAAAAAAACAGCATATTTTAATATTTTTTTCTGTAGATACCAGCTATCTGGAGAGACTTATGAATAGCTATTTAAGCAGCCTTAACCTCCATGTTGACTCAAATGCAATGCAACCCTTTGATTAAATAAAACAAATGCTTCTTACACTAAATCCACTAAGCTGCATTAATACTTAAATTGCTTCTTCTCATACTCATGCTAAAGATGATACATCACATTTTCAAAAACACGACATCTTAGGACAGTCAAACATTATCTGGAAATCATGTGTTAAAAAGTGTCATTATAATGTAATTTAAACAAAGTAGAAGGTTAATGAAGGCATGTCTAAAAAATAAGCTCTGTGTAATGAAAGGCACTTCTAGCTGAAATGCAAATGTGGTGTTATTTTCAATAATATGAATTCACTTCAGAAAGTCATACCTACTGAAACATATTTAATATAAAACAGCATTTTCTAGGTTTTCAGAAGTCATATCGTAATACGTCTGCATAGGCATTCAGTCAGAAATGCAATTATTTTTTTGTTAGATGAGCTCAGTGTACGTTGATTCTCTCATTATTGAAAACAGTCCATTTCATTTTGCATGGTTCCATAAAGCAAACTAATGACTCTAAACAGTTATTTTCAACAAAGTTATTAGTTTAGTAGTTGTGATATTCTGGAATGCTTTATTGAAATTATGCTGGCATGTGAGAAGAATCAGAAATGTTACAAGTCATATGAAATCATATGCTGTAGTAATTTTTGAGACAATTACCTAATAAATAGAAAATTGTCAAATCTGACTTGTGAAAATGGCCAGAGTGTTCATAATGAACCGGTGACATTTTTTCAGAGCTACTGCATGTCAGTTGTGCATTTGAATACAAATGATATCCTGAATCATAACCATTTGTTTCAACTTCAGCTTGTAGATGTACTGCAATAAATGTTAAAATATGGACAGGTGTCTTAAGTTTTGCACAGCTGCCCTATACATATAGTGATGTAGGATAGAGTCAGTCACAGTTTTGAAAATAACTTATGCAGTGTAGATGCCAAGTAATGCACCTCTGTCAGTAAACATCAGTCAGAAACTAGGTTGACTGTTTATATCAGTTGATAGTAAGACATGCTCAATTTTGAAATAAGTAAAGGAAAAAAATCTTTGCCCTCTAAAGTAAGATTGTGTCTAATTTTCTGCTATTGGATATAGTACAAAACTAACAAACTTCAGAAGTCTCTGAAAATGTCAGTGGGTATAGTTTCAGAGTATGCTAAACTGACAGAGGCTATATATTTTAGTCTATCTTATTCTTCATTTTTGGTCTTTTATGGAATTACATGTATCTAAGTGATACTCACCTGAGTTCTGTGTCATGTGCTGGGCTGTGAGTGAGATATGGAATACTGTAACACACAAATTCAAGAATATATGAATAACTGTTCTGGCAGGGGAAAGGTACCTGATAGCAAACAGAACTATGTCATGAAATAGCTCTTCCTGATAGTCATCTTGCAGACTCTGTCCAAAATATCAAATAAGAATTGCAAAGTGAAGTTTGAGATGGTTAATTACTGAGGCTTGCAGTTACAGTGTTTTGAACAAAGCAAACAGTGTGCACCTACTTGCAATGTTATTTGTACTACTACATTATGGAGTAATGGCAGCAAATAGGGGAAATCAAAAGAAGCTGAGAATTGAGTTAGAATGGAAAACAGTGGAACACATTAACAGCTTCAAGTACTTGGTAGGGTTAGTTGAGAAGAAGGGGAAGTCTGAATGAGGAGGTCAAAGCTAGAATTAGAGGGAATGCAGCCAAATGGCACAGTACATCAGGGACAGTGTCTGACAGAAGAATACCGAAGGAGATGAAAAGTAAGGTGCACAAAACTGTAGTGTGACCAATACTAGTCCATGGTACAGATACTTGTACAGGAAAAGCAGAGCAGTTGAGTAAGCTGAGTGCCTGAGACAGGTTGTAGGATGCACACCGAGGGACAGGTGAAGAAATGAGGACATCAGAGCAGAAGTTCAATTGGGACCATTTGCAGAGAAGGTCAAGGAGAACACATTATGGTGGTTAAGGCAGGAAAGCAGAAGACAATCTGATGAAGAAGATTTGGGACAGACAGGAAGGTAAGAGGAAACGAGGATATCCAGCAAAGAGATGGATGGATTGTGTGATAGAAGATCCATGACAGGCAGGCCTGAGTGTCAAAGAAGGTAGGAGAGCATTGAATCTGGAGAGATGTGGCATGGGGGCGCAGCACCCTGATCCCATGTAGTAAATGGGATAAAGAGTGTTAATGATGGTGATAATGATCATGGAGTAATTAATGGCTCAGAGATTTGGAGGTATAACAAAATGATATTAAGTTCAATAGTGTAGCTAGGCTTAACCTTGACTTCAGGGATAAAGCAAAAAAAAGTGAGAGAATTTAAAGACCATCCATAAGTAAAATAGAAAAGTATGCATGTATAAGAAAATGTATTGCTCACCTTAAAATAACATAAATTAAGACTCTAGTTATATCACTGCAGTAGCAAATTCAGAAATTAAGCTATAGATGTAACTTGTTTGGTTGTGAGAACAATACTGGCTTGGAAAACCTCTAATGTAATGTGAAAGGGTCATAGGATCATAGAATCTAAGGACTTACAAGGCAACTGGGCCTTGAGGCCATTTCCACCCTGCCAGCACCCAGGGTTAGACCTTGCCTCCCTTGCTTAGCGCCAGGCCAGTGAATTTATGAATACCCTTCAAGTTTTCCAGTTCATATTTAAAGGGAGACAGTGTGCTACACTACTTTAATTGGACAGGCAATTTGTTTCAGAGAAGAGGATGGCACTGTGTGACAAATCTGTCCTTTTCCTTTTCATATTTATTTGTTGGAGTAATACTTAAATTTCTGGCCTAGTGTTAGTTGAACCTTTTGATTTAGGGTGGTATAAGAATTCTTAGGTCCCAGACTGATAGCGTAGAGATTAAAAGGCAGACTTATTATCTGTTAGATCTGGGTTTGAAACCTGCTTAGGGTACAACTGGGCAACAGCAGTATCTGTGTGGAAGTAAGGCCTGGCAATCTATTTTTGTAATTTGCCATGAAAACACTATGGGGAACTACCCATGGAGTTACCACAAGTCGATTTCAACTTAGGTGGAATTACTTGCTTGCTTTAAGAGTTCTTGGACAATTGGATCAACTAATAACCTTATAAGCAAGGCACAGATCACCTCTAGGGAGTCTATATAATAACATGTATAGGGATAAATGCTCCAGTCTTCATGGTAGTTCAGGTCTTTTAAGCCCATGTTTTTTTAGTTACAAACCTGTGGGGTCTTTCCAGTTTCTTGCTACATTTAGTAAAGTATATCACAAAGGGGACAGTGCATTCAATGATGTTTCTAATCAGTGCAGTGAGGAGTTCTTTTGATCTACAGGAAATGCCTGTTGCTACAAACTTTGTAAGTTGAAAGGAATGCCTAAATACTTTTGCAACATAATGGCCAAACAAGAGGGAACTATACACCTGAGTACTTAGGTCTCTCACTACTTTTTCATTTTGAAATGATGAGTTGTATAGGTGTTGCTTACCAAATCCTCCAGTGTTGCACTTTTTTGTATTGAGTTTGAGCCCATGTTTTGTGCACCAGCTACTGACATTTGTAACTCCTGTTGGAGCTCCTATATGGTAGAGAGGGGCTTCACCAGTACTCCCAGTTTGCAATCATCCTTAAACTTTGTTAACAAGAGAGCCTCATTTGATAAATGATTAGCTGAGAAAATTATACCAAATAGCAGAGGTCTCAGCACAGATCACTAAGGAACACCACTTGTATCCTTTATCCTGTTGTAGGATGCATTCCCTACCACTGTCCGTAAGCCAGTTGGCAATCATCCTAACTACATGTGAGGTCAATTTGGAACTCCTTCACCTTGTTTATTATATTATATTTGCATGTGCTGTGTTAATAAATGCCTCGATGAGGTCAAGATATGCTGTGTGAACAGTTTGTTTCTGCTCTACGTCCTGAGTAGCCCTCTCAAAGAACTTCACTATATTCATTAGACAGGATTTACCCTTGACAAAGCCAAACTGCTGCAGGTTGAGTGTGGTAAAATTTTTGATAACTTAGTTAATTAGGCTGGTTAAGATGTGTTCCATGGTTTTGCATATAACAGTTGCTAGACTGATAGTTCTGTAGTTCCTCGGCTAAGTGGTGGGGCCATCCTTGTGAAGTATCGTCACAACAGCTGTGCACCACACCTGTGGGACACAGCCACTTGCTAGGCTTAGCTTGAAGAGAATGAGGGGTGGGTCCACCAGTGTTTGTTTAATGTTATTAATTAGGCAACTGGGAATATTGTCAGGCCTGTGGATGAGGTGTCCTTCACTTTGGAGAGTGCCTTTAGTACATGTTCTTTCACGATGGTGAGTGGTCTGATTCTATCAGGGATATGTGGGCTTAGTTGGCACTAAATTTATTTCCCAGTATGCTGGAAATATCCACTTGATTGGAGTAGGTAGTACCATTAACAGTAAGCTCTAAGCAATGTCAAGTGTTATTTTTTATTTCCAGACATAAGCTAAAAAGGAGTGTAATTATCTTTGGCTTCTGAAGCAAGTCTGAATTAGTGTGATGCCTTTGTTTTTTCTGATGTCCTTTTTTTAGTTTGCTATCTAGCTGTTTGATGCTCTCTTTGATTTGGGGTGGGGGGATCTTTTGTCCTGTTGTAGAGGTTAGGAAGTTTCTTCCTTTTATTATTTAATTTATTAATGTTTGTGGATCATCACAATGGTTTACGTTTACTTTGCCTTATGTACTTGGATACATTTGGAACTGACAAATTAATACATTTGTCTGTGTGTGCATAAACATGTCTATATAACTCTTTGCAACACCAATGTTTTGGATAATGCCTTATACTTGAATTTAGAGATTACACCTTAGAATTGTAGATTACCATGCCCTTGAATGCTGTGATATTTGCTTCTGACAGTTTGGAGATTTTGATGGAGAAAGTTACTAGTTTGTTGTGTGAGTTGACAAATGAGGGTGTTATCTTCAGGAGGGTACATACAGAAGTTAACTTTGTTAGGATTAGGCCAAGCATATTTTGTCCTGTAGGGTTTTTTATCAATCTGGTCCAGGAAGTTCTTGGTTATAAAATCTATGAAATTTTGTGCATATACTATATTGATGGTATAGAACCTCTAGTTTATCACTGAGTAGTTTAAATTCCCTAAGATACCATTCCTACTTATGTGGAGTTTAACATTAATATTTAGAAAATTTTATATGACTTTCTGGAGGCATAGTGGGGTTCCTGTAGAATCAATATACAGTAGGCTCTGGTTTGGGGTCTCTAGGAATCTGTCTTGAGATAATATGGTCACTAACAAATATAGATACACCACCAAAGTTTTCATTAAGTCTAAATAAATTGTAAGCACAAAACTCGGGTACTGAGGTAGTGCTATCTGTCACATGTCTCATGTATTCAAATGAGACACTGAGGCACTAAATGCATTTAAGTTGTTTATTATACAAACAGACATCAGGAGCTGTAATTTGAACATATACTTCAAACTTCATATTCTTACTGACTGACTCATTACTTCTAACACACTCATATGCATCTCCATTCAAGCTTACATTCACACTGCCTGACTACACACACTGGCACTGATCTCGCAAGTGCTCAGTAACTTCTATGCATGTGTTATCTAACTGCAGTGGCTGATTAGATTCAATATGAACACTACACTATATAGGCTCTTAAGCCAGGTTTCTGTAGCCTCCCATGCATGAATGCACTCCAAATGCAGGAGAGCATCATGGTATGGCAGTTTGTTTTTTAGACTTCTAACATTAAGTAGAGCCATCTTGACATTCCTCTCAACCTCTTAGGGCAAGAAGTTTGGACAAAGCCTAAAATAATGGGGGTACAAAGCCCCCAAAATAGGGAAATATTTTAAATATTTTCCTGCTATAAAATTAGAAAGTTATTAGCATACTCTTGCACAGAGTTTGAAGAACTGTGCAAGAGGGTTTGAAGAATTGCGCAAGTAGATTAATGTGTTTATGGATTTACAACTGTGCAAGTGAATATAATGTGTTTCCTCTCTCTCTGACTTTTGACTCCCCCATACCCCCTACACACATGCTCCCAATCACCAGGCTAGCCCCCACTGACCGCACCAACTATACCCCCCGGTCTCACTATTTCATGCAGCCATTCAAGGGGTGACACCATCCAAACCAGCCCACAGCTGGTATCAACCGCACTGACAGTCTTCTGGGACACTCTGTCATTCATATGCTCCTTGTCATGGGCGGCCCCCTACCAGCCCCCCCTCAACTCCACACCGCATTCCTCCCACCCTCCCATCAGGTGGCATACCCACACATTACTCTACACACACACCAATACCAAAGCATTGTAGGACTCTCTACCTGACTCCTCCCCCTTCCTCCGTTCCCTTCTTTACTTGAATCATCACAGCATGACTGTCATCCTTCCCGGTTCCCCCATAATTTTTTTTTTTTTTTTTTGCACACAATCCCTTTTTGCACACAGTTCCTTTTTGCACACAATCCCTTTTTGCACACAATCCCTTTTAGTATGCACACGGCACCACAAGGCTATTACTGTCTGACTAATTTACCTTATGTAACTGCGATTGTAATGTTAATGAAAATGCACACAGCACCCTGCTTGTTCACACTTTACTATTGGAAAGGAACTGTTGTTAATTTAAATGGCCTGCTAGAACTAATGTATATAAAGGAAGTGAAAATGGTTGCTCATACTTATGAAACATGTCTTTCTGAAGAAGTCTTGATAATAAATAAGACGAAAGCGCTAAAGTTCTACAAGAGTTGTTGGTGTGATTTACTATTTTTTGAATGCTTTTATTGTCACGAAGTTCAGTTCTTAATATATATATATATATATATATATATATATATATATATATATATATATATATATATACCTGCACATTGTCACTGTATACATGTGTGTGCATATCTGTACTGTTGTAATGCGTATCCCTTCAACATAGTACATTCCCTGCGGTACAATGGCGTATCTGCATGATATGTTACATATATTGGCCTGACATGTACAGGTGACATGGGTAACTGTTGGAGCATTGTAGCTGTGTTGTGATGGGTCCTGCTGTCAAGTATTGCATGTGCTAGATATTGGATTGCACAGCATATCCATTAGGGCTGGGGGGGTTCCATAGCAGTAATTACCAGGTGTCCCTCATTTGTGCCCCCACCCCCATTAACTGTGCTCATGGTCTGTTATGTAGTACGGAGTGTGCCAGGAGTCCATTCCCATGTGGAAATCATATACACATGTCTATCTGTATAGACATATATATATATATATATATATATATATATATATATATATATATATATATATATATATGTATATATATATATATATATATATATATATATATATATATATATATAGTTATGTAGATCCGCATACGTATATATATATATATATATATATATCTATATATACATATATATATGTATATATATTACACCCCCATATATAAAGGGATAGAACTGGACATTGATATAGCTCTAGCTATGTATATGTATCCATATATATATGTATATGTACATAGATATATATATATATATATATATATATATGTATATCTATATATATATATATATATATATATATATATATATATATATATATATATATATATATTTATATGGATATATACACTGAGCATATTAATCTATCTATGCACGATTGCTATTATATGGTTATTTGTGAGTCATACATACACACACACACACACACACACACACACACACACACACACACACACACACATATATATATATATATATATATATATATATATATATACCTATAGCTGTCTATCTCTCTACATTTACAGATGTATAGCTGTCCATATGTCCATGCATGTTCGACCTATATGTGTGGCCTGTACCTCATTCTCTTGGCAATTGACATGGATGACCTTAGGACTGAAATCAAGTAATTCTTTCTGACACGTACATGTTTCAGACGTATCATCTCGTGCAATATATGTGTTCTACCACATATAACTATGTAACCTGCAACGTTTGAAGTGTATTAGAGCAGGGTATGACAGATATTCCTATATGTACCCACATTATGGAGCACTATGTCCAGGATTCATGCATTAAGAGGTTGTGTGGTGTGTTATTACTACATTTCCTGTGCTGTTGACTGATTGTGCTGGATGATATGTATGTGGAATGAGTGGTTATGTACATCTGCCATGGTTTAATGGTAAATCATGTAGTGTATGATGTGCAGCATCCCAGGCATGGGCCTTCCAAGGGATGTATATTGTGTTTCAGGGCAGAACACCGGCTGTCAGATACAGAGTGAGTTAGGGACATTTGAGCTGTCTTACGCGGGTGTGCACGGGTTTGCGCTGAGCTAAGCAATGCTATGCTCGGGTTGAATTTCCTTACATTCAGCTAGCATCTACTTAGCTCAATCTATATAGGCAATGCTTACCCCCATGCGAATACACGTACACACACTTACAACTGCTTATCCATGCATACTACTGCTGTTATGCGCGTACACATGCTTACTAATGCCTTAGTCAGTATGACACTTCACATATGCATTTAAGGCAGTATTCCTGTGAAAATATAAATGTTACTTAGTAGGTTATACAGCACAACAAAGTTAACATTTATTTATTTATTTTATTTATTTGCAGTTGCTTTACCAGGGTAGTCCATTGGGCCAAATGAACCCATTTTCAATGGAGTCCTGGGGAGAAAAGCTCCAAATAAGGTTACAGTAGGATTTACATCCATATTACAATAATTACAAGAATTTTACAAATATAGTATACAATATGTGGTAGACAGAGTACTGTTCACATTTCAGTTAGAGCAAACACTTTTAGGAAGAACAACTGGTGGTAAACATTTTAGATGATACAGGCTAGAGAAGGTAAGCATTTCAATTTAGAAAGTAAGAAACAATTGCAACAGAGCAGACACTGTAGTGTACAAAAATGTATTTATTTATTTATTTTTTTTTAGGAGGAAAGTGGAAAGTGTCAAGTCAGTATGGATCATGAAGGATGTGAGCATGAGCATTCCCACTGGGAAAGTAGATGAGAGTGAAGAGATTTTTTGAATGTAAGGTGGTTGAAAGTGGTGTGAATGGCAGGAGGTAGGGAGTTCCAGAGTTGTGCAAAGCTAAAGTTTAGGAGATTTTTACCAGGGGGACGATTTGGCTTATACAATTCGATTAGATTTTGGTTGTTAGATCTAAGTACCCTGCTGGGAAGGTGAAATTTAACATATGGATATCACATGAAAAATATGATGTGCTGCAGTGGGACTCAACCCGGGAATGTGTGCACGATAGGCAGATGCTCCGGCCACTACACTATTGCTGTTTAGCTTCATTTGCATATGTCTACCATAATGACATACACATGTTCCTTTCTCCCAGCCGCCGAGCTCCACGTACACATCATACATCCATTCCCCGGTTGCTAGTCCTGCCATACCACACCTCCACACATTTCCCGCTCTGCATGTCTCGGTACACTTCCAGTATACTGTCCCACCCAAGTGTCTGAAGGTTCTTCACCCGTTTCGTCCACGTACGTACCAGCCTTCCCTTGATCCTCCTCTGATACTGGTGGTGACATCGATGTGACCCACAACTGTTGGTTCATCCCGCCAGGGACGGGCCTGTTGTTGTGTCAAGAGTAGACCTAGCTGGTCTGCAGTGTTTCTCCCACTGGTAGCATCCTGCCAGGGTATTGTGTAGCAGCGGTTTGCTCACACACCTGGACAGCCACATCTCCCGGTTCTACGGAACCAATGTCCCAGGTGTGACATACTGTGCATGTAGCATGCTCACACGCCCCCACGGTGTGCACCGTATATCATTATTCCCTTCGGTATTATGCAGGTCTACTGTTCACACAGTATGATTGGACAGGCACTGTTCTGTGCTGCACATAGACTGCTCATACTACTGTGGTTGAGCAATGGACACATGTTCTGGTATTAATCTACACACTTATATACATTTCCTATACTGTTGCATGCCTGTGTTGGATGATGTGTTTGTGATCACAGCAGCTGAATGTGTATCCACCATGGCTTAGTGGAACTCACGTCTACTATAGTCTGCAGGGTCGGGGGTTTGGAACCTGGCAGTGCAGATTATTTTGTTAATGGCAGCAACAGCTGTTGGCTACAGGGTGACTAAGGCACTGTAGAACATTTGTAGGTGGGTATGCGCATGTCTGTGCGAAGCACAGAGTTACTGCCTTCTCGTTGCTGCGTCTTGCACTCAGCCTCTACATTATTTCACCAGTGTGGTACTTGCATACCTGCGGCCATACAGGCTTACACCCGTTTGCTCTCGCATACACATGCGCAACGTTGTGCATTTTTCGGGTCTATATGATGCTATCGAATGAACTAAATAGAGAATTCTATTTAGTCAATCCGATACTGTCGAAATGGCAAAATAGAGAAGTCATGGAACATCGAATTGTTTTTCAAGGAAAAAAATTCAGTGGCCGTCTTCGGGACTTTCCCATTTCCTCCACTATGGTGCAATCTCGGAGTTGGTATATTTAAGTAGGGGGGTGTGGGGTGCGAAGCTCCCCACTTAAATTTGTGTTTAAGTTTTTTTTTTTTTTTTACGGAGCAGTGAAAGTTTTCCCTGTGAAAAAATTTGCTGTTCTGTTTGTTTAATATTTTGTTGTTTCGATATTATCGGTACGATGAAATAGTGTTCACTATTTACATCATACGATAATATGACATAGACGCCATTTTGTCCACATCTGTCAACCAGGACACTCGGACTGTATGCTTGTCCATTGTCAGTAGTGGCCTGGGGTGTATAGCTCTACACTGACCCCAGCTATGTATTCCAATTAATTCTGGGGTGTTCACATTCATAGAGGGTAACAGACTTAACATAGCTACGTCCCCCATTAATCATGCTTAGTTTACGGTAAACTATCGGTATTATCCATGCCTAGAGCAGGTTTACATTTCAGGTATGACTGTTGACAAAGGTCAGTTTAAGGTGAGGTAGGATTCCTGTTTCACAGGTCTGGATAGGTTACATGCAGTTATTCAGGGTAGGTGTAGTTATTCCATACCTGTGTGGTACAGTAGAGGCGAATAATTAAGGAGTAAGCAGGTAGGTAGTGGGGGTGACATTGTAACTGTATTGTAGCCCGTAGGTATAATTGGATGGGGTGCAAAAGGGACAGTATGTCAGATGTTGGGATTTGTATGCGAGGCAGGACAAGAGGTGTCGGTATCACTAGTTGATGTAGTGGTATAGAGTGTGAGGTGGGGGGGTTTGGCAAGGTGGTGAGCCTGTGCTTCTCCAGCTGTGTTTGTGGTGTTCCTTCATGTGTTAGTTACATGTGTCCTGTGGGACAACTATGATACTATATGTGGGTTGGGGTTCCAGATACTGCCAATATAGTGGGGGAGGAGGGTGTCACCTACGTGTACCCGTAGACATTAATAGAAATGGAACAGGGGCTGATAGGTACATTATGTGCATGGGGCACAAAGAGGGGTGTTAGTAGGGGGATTATCCAGGGATGTGCAGGATGGCTGCAGGGAAGGTCCACAGTTGGCCATGTTGTCTACAACAACAGCTGCGCATATGCACTGCATTTGGTGTTTGCGTCGGACACTCACACCCCTGGGTGGGGGTGAGGACTACAATAATACCTTGTGATGCCTATTACATCGGCTTACATGCCTACAGTGGGGTGTTGTGACCATGTGTCTGTAGGTGTAGTGCAGTGGGTTATGCAGCAACACATATGGTTATACCATACTTAGCCATGTAAACTGGACTGTGCTGCGGTGAGACCCATATCAGGAATGGCTGCCCATTAGACATGAGCATGCCTGTTGACTGTACAGAATCCGAGGCTGATCCGGAGTTTGCTTCATAATATTGGTGTGTTCCTCTTACAATCTGCACCTGTCTGGCAAATACCTGGGAATTTGCACCATTAAATACAGACAAGTAATTGGGTTTAGGGTTCCACATCCTTCAGAGGAGTCATGCTAATGCATAACCTATTATTCTATCGGCTTTCTAAGGTTGTAGGTGGAATATGTGCTTTCTGTCCCTATTTGTCCCCCCAACCTTTTCGGTTCTCTCCAGTGATTTTGCTCTTAGAGGTTGAGAGGTATGGGCGTAAGCTCTGCCCAATTCGCAATATTACTTACATCCCCGGGCGGTCCAAATACAACTGCACCAGCCAACGCCTGCACGCCTAGGCCCATAATTGCATACCCATAGTACACCCACCTGCCCCTCCTCTACAGCACTCATCCTTACTGTGGTTGCAGGTGGGGTCTAACCACACCACTACACACTGCTCACTCTCCATATGTTAGGACCCATGTCGTACGCTGTGTCGACCCATGGGTCATCAGGCTTGCACAACCTACTGGTCCATGTACGTATACAGCCTGGTTAGATAAATCATTACAAGGACTGACTCCAATGATCATTAATTTTTGGAGTGTTCCACAAGGGACACTGATGTCTTTGTTTAAAGTGTAGACTTGGCAGGTCTCTCCCACTGGTAATATCCTGCCTGTGGTCTGGGAAGCAGTGGTGTGTTTACTTGTATCGTGTGTTTGTACATTTCACCTGTCTAGGTGGGGGGGGTTGATGCTACATGTTATACGTTTGTTGATTGGACCCCTCACCTCCATTGGCACGGCCTGCGAACATATGTAATCCCTAATTGGTGTATCATATATCTATCTATATATATATATATATATATATATATATATATATATATATATATATCTGCTGTATACTACTATTTAACAAATTGTTTTCTAGTCCTGAGGAGCTTTTCTCCCCGAGTCTCTGCTGTAAATGAGCCAAATGCTCAGCCAGACTTACCTGGTTAACAGATGTGATTTAAATACATGATTCAATTAATATCCTAGCTATATATATATATATATATATATATATATATATATGTATGTATATGTATATATCTGTATGCATATATATATATGTGTGTGTGTGTGTGTGTATATATATATATATATATATAATACATATTGCTGTATATACATATATATATATATATATATATATATATATATATATATATATATGTGTGTGTCTAATGACATATGGATGTATGGGTGTCTTGCATATGTATATATCTATACGTGGGTATTTAATTATATTCTGTCTCTGATGTACACACCTGCACTACGGAGAGGG
>NC_056726.1:100843051-101033051 GCF_019279795.1 Protopterus annectens
TTACCTCATTTGCTGGTGAAAGCCATGCAAATGAGGTCAATTTGAAATCCGGGAAACACTAACCTTTCCATGGAAGATTAGTGTTAGCTGCAGAAATGTACTCCGTTGGTAACGGAGTACCGTTCTGCAAATAGCTAAATGGAGCTATGACAGCTCCAAATAAAGGATGCATACAGTTGAGGAAGCATACCAATGGCCAAATATAAGACCATTGACATTTATAAATGTTTAAAAATATAAAAATCTAACTTTTTTTTCCCCGATCTCCGATGTTTAAGCATAGCACAGCACCGTGCAAACGTGCGATGCTTATAAAAACAAGAAAATAATTTAAAAAAAAGCCAAAAATAGGCATTTTTACTAAAAAGCTTATTTTGCCATGCCGGTGAATGGCAGGCTGAAGACAACATGGCCACTGAGTAGTGGTTGCTAAGGGAGGGAAGCTCAGTGTGAGAGATGTAACCATGCATGCAAGCCTATGCAAATGAAGATAAGGATAGTGAAGCCCAATTTTCCCAGCATGTGAGCCATGCCCAAGAGTGAAAGAGTAGGAGTAGGTAAGTAGTAGAGTAGAATATAGGTGACATCATGAGGGTGTGTGTCAGACAGGCTGTAAGCTAATTGGAGCACAGTGGCTTATGTTTGCTTTGAGTTGCTCAGGATTGCAAGAGGCGTGCCTACAGTTGTCCTATTTGAAAATCTCAAACCAAAGGTGCACAATGTTAAAAAACAGGAAACTCCTTGCAAACATGCACACAGCGTGTGTGCACATGTGTGCGCGTTTGCACTTGTTTGTGTGGCGCTTCCCCCCGGGTGGAAACAGAAAGGCAAAAGGAAGGAAAAGAAGTAGTAGGAAGTTAACCAAGGAGAACTAGTAGAGCTGCCAGGTGAAATATATCAGAATCAGCCAATTACACAGGCAGCAGACTAGCCCAGCCCAGCCCAGCACTTTAAACTCTGCAAACATCATTCCCCCCAGTGTTTTCCCAAGAACTCTACAACACTGCAGTATACAAACAGGGAAAGCTTAAAAAGCCAAAGTCAGACAAAATGTTAGGGGCTGCTCTTGCTATCATAAACCAACATGTGCAAGGTGCTGAGGGTGGTGATGTTGTGAATGCTGCTGAGCAACCCACAGTGAGGAGATGGAGAAGAGTGTACAGACCCAGGGTAACCTACCAAGGGCTACATGAGCTGGAGATAGTGGAGCACTATAGGGTGGACAGAGACCTCCTACAGCAAATTGTTGAGCTGTGCTGGCCACGTCTCATGCACAGAACCAACAGAGGGGAACCCATCCCAGTGGATACCAAGGTATGTGTTGGCATAAGAATACTAGCTACAGGTACCTTCCTAAGACCAACTGGTGACATGATGGGGGTTTCACAGGCATCAGCATCCAGGGTACTCCACCAGTTCCTGGATGCCATGTCAGCACATGCCGTTGAGCATGAATATTTCCCCAATTCCTGTGAAGCATTGGCCAGCAATATGCATCTTTTCCACCAAATAGCAGAATACCATGAGGTAGTGGGTGCAATAGACTGCATACACATATGCATCAAAGCACCACTCGGTGAGCGGGGTAGGGTCAACATCAACCGCAAGGGCTTCCCCTCCATCATCTGCCAGGTTGTGTGCAATGCCCAGGGCATAATAATGAATGTGTATGCTGGCTGCCCTGGAAGCTATCACAAGTCCCACATCTGGCATCTGACGCAGCTGTACCAGAGATTTGCCAATGAGGACATCCCTGATAGTCACCTAGTGGGGGATACTGGATACGCACTGGAGCCGTGGCTGATGACACCCATCGGAAATGCACACACACCTGAACAAGAACTCCATAATGAGGCACATGCACAAACAAGAAACATAATTGAGCATGTCTTTGGGATGCTCAGGTCATGGTTCCAGTGCCTGGACACATCTGGTGGAGCCTTGCAGTACTCACCAACTACATGTACCCAAATTGTTATGGTATGTGCCATGCTACACAATATGATCCTGCTGAAACAGCTGCAGCAAGAACAGCATGGGGCAGGGCCAAACAGCTCCCCACCATTGCCAAGGCCTGCACAGGCACAGCGTGACTCAGAGGAGGAACAACCTGAGCCTGCCCCAGTAGGCAGAAGAAGGCATGCCCAGTATGCCCTGGCCTTGGAAAAGAGGCAACGCATAGCACATACACTAACTCAGTAGGAACCCTGGAAATGACACCTCTCTCTGACTCGCACATGCAGTAAATGGGATGCCTAACTTGACACTACCTGTTTTCAAATATGTATAGGGAGTGTACTATGTGCATCCGACA
Source organism: Protopterus annectens (assembly GCF_019279795.1). Lineage (NCBI taxonomy): Eukaryota > Metazoa > Chordata > Ceratodontiformes > Protopteridae > Protopterus > Protopterus annectens. The sequence goes on from NC_056726.1 coordinate 100,845,366, forward strand.
TAGGCAGACCTGCAGCATCACCTGAGGCATGAGTGCCCTATTTTGAGCAATATAAAGCACTGCTAAGCACATTTTACCAGTATTGAGCATATTTAAATACAATTGCGCATAGCTGTGCACAGCGCTAACCAGCGCAATGTCGGGCAAAATCAGGCAAAGTTGGGCAACGTTAGGCAAAGTTGGGCAATGTTGGGCAAAGTCGACCAAAGTTGGGTAAACATGCTCACACCTGCTTTACTGTTCCTTAACCAGTCAGGTCTGCCCAGCAGGAACATAAAGCAGTGACAGGGCTCAAACTCAGGATACCATGCACTATAGTCGCAGTACTGAACCACTAAGCCATGACAGCATTTCACTAGCACAGACACACCTTAAGTCACTCACATATACCAGTTGGGGGGGGTCACATACCTAACAGTCACAGCCAGTAGGACAATTGTAGACAAACGCAAACACAAACAAATGCTGTATCATGCCCTCTGAAGAGGCATATGAGTAACCTCCCCCCAGGCCTATGCAGACAGATAACAGCAGGCCAGGCAGTGTGATGTGGGTTAGGTAGGTTATGAAGTCACAAACTAATATGTGTGTAATTGGAAACTAAGGTCTGCAGTACAGTGGTATGCCTCAAGCCAGTATGATAGACAACAGTACAGCCTGAAATGGAGTACCTGACATAGCAGTGCAGGCCTAGCAAATGTGTATAAGTGTCAGATGTACCCCTCATCCTATGTACACCCACAGTAACAATCAGGTGTGGCCCCCAGGTAGAAATGTACAAATAATAGCTGTCCCCCCTGTGTGTATAAATGTTGATAAGTCTATGCAAATTGACTCATGGAAGCCCTGCAGGCACAGTGTGCTTTCTGTCAATGTACAACACAAAGGTGAGCCCTGAAGTAAAAACAAATTTGATTTTTCACACACATATAGTATACATGCCCATAGTGGGCATGCTCACACACTTGAACAAATTTAGCAAATTTCAGTCAGCAACATACTGAAAGGTCATACTGGGCATGCTCACACAGGCCATGTCTGAGTACAGCAGTAGGCCACACATATCTGGCAGTTGCAGTTCTTACTCCAGACACTTGTCACTATTCACCAATCCTGACTTGCACACACAGTGATATGAAAACAGACCCATATAATATATTGGACCCCTGTCATAATCAAACTATGTACTACAAGTACTTAAATTGTTCAAAGAAAGTGAAAATCCAAAGAAGATCAATAAATCTCCGATCAGTATCATCAAGAAACAATGAGCATTCCTAACATTATCCAAGCCATGTTCTGGCAAAAATATTGCCAAAGAGTCCATAGAGAGCCATGAAGCTTTCTTTCACTGTGTTATAAATATCAATGTAAACTCATATATGTTCTGAGTCACTGCAAAGTGTAGATGAATACATGTACATGACTGACATTGCCAACATCTTATAGGTTCATAGGTTCATAGGTTTATACTAGGCTAACTGCCCTAGGGCATTTATAAGCGTAGCCCAAAGTTATGTGGCTTACACCGCCCCTTATGTTAGAAATACTGTGCCCATTAGTTTGTTGTGCCTCTGTCCAGTAGCGACACAGAGATGATTCCCGGGGTAAACCTACGATCTCCCATCCACTGGTCAAGATTTCTCTTGAACAGAGCCAGCGAGGTGCTCTGCCTCACATGGACCGGGATTTTATTCCACAGCATGGGGAGTCTCTGGGTGTTAAATCTATCCCTCCAGCACGTCCTATTTATATCCGTGCTAAGGTTTAAGTCTCTTGCTCTAGTGGTTTTGGTGGATTTGGATTTTTTGAGGTGGAGCATGTCCATTAATTCGCGGTGGTCATGGCCTTGTATGTCAGGCACAGGTCACCTCTGAGCAGACGGTATGCAACTGAATAGAGTTGGAGTTTCTTCAGTCTGGCAGCATATGACAAGTTTTGGAGTCCCTTTATCCTTTTGGTGGGGAACTTTTGGGGTCTCTCCAATTGCTGCAGGTGTCGGGTGAGATACATCCCGAATGGGGCATTGTACTCGATCATTGGTCTGATAAGTGAAGAGTACAGGGGAACAATGACCTCACTTGATCTGGATGTGAATCCCTTCATGATCAGGTGGGCAATGTAGAAGGTCTTTCAAACCACTTTAGCAATGTGAGCGTCAAGTGAGAGGCCACTGTCAACCTGGGTCCCCAGGTCCCTGATAACTTCTTCTGTGCTTAGTGGGTTGCCACCTATATGGTAGCTTGGGGTTACCTTGTTTTTCCCAAAGGGTATGACTATAAGATTTCTCTTGAACAGAGCCAGCGAGGTGCTCTGCCTCACATGGACCGGGATTTTATTCCACAGCATGGGGAGTCTCTGGGTGTTAAATCTATCCCTCCAGCACGTCCTATTTATATCCGTGCTAAGGTTTAAGTCTCTTGCTCTAGTGGTTTTGGTGGATTTGGATTTTTTGAGGTGGAGCATGTCCATTAATTCCGGGTTGGTCATGGCCTTGTATGTCAGGCACAGGTCACCTCTGAGCAGACGGTATGCAACTGAATAGAGTTGGAGTTTCTTCAGTCTGGCAGCATATGACAAGTTTTGGAGTCCCTTTATCCTTTTGGTGGGGAACTTTTGGGGTCTCTCCAATTGCTGCAGGTGTCGGGTGAGATACATCCCGAATGGGGCATTGTACTCGATCATTGGTCTGATAAGTGAAGAGTACAGGGGAACAATGACCTCACTTGATCTGGATGTGAATCCCTTCATGATCAGGTGGGCAATGTAGAAGGTCTTTCGAACCACTTTAGCAATGTGAGCGTCAAACGAGAGGCCACTGTCAACCTGGGTCCCCAGGTCCCTGATAACCTCTTCTGTGCTTAGTGGGTTGCCACCTATATGGTAGCTTGGGGTTACCTTGTTTTTCCCGAAGGGTATGACTATACACTTTTTTGTATTTAACTTCAGACCATGGCTCTGGCACCAGCTATCAGTTTCCGTGAGACCCCTCTGAAGGATGTCTGTGTCCGATGTGCTATCCACTAGGGCACCCAGTTTGCAGTCATCCGCAAACTTTGTCTGCCATAGTCCTCCTATGTTTGCCTGTACTTCTGAGAAGTAGATGCCGAGCAATAGGGGGCCAAGGACTGAGCCCTGTGGGATTCCACTTGTAACCGGCTTGGAGTCTGACATGGCTCCAGCAACTCTAACCCTGTGGGTTCTGTCCTTTAGCCAGTTTGCAACCCATCTTGTGGCATATGGGTTTACATTTAAGCTGGTAAGTTTCTCTATAATACCTGAGTGGGGTATTGTGCCGAAAGCTTTTGCAAGGTCAAGGTAGGCTGTATGGACTGCCTTTCCCTCATCAATGGCCTTGGTGACTGTTTCGAAGAAGTCGACCAAATTCAAAAGGCAAGATCTGCCCTTGACAAAGCCAAACTGGGTTGGGTCCAAGGTCTGCAAGTCCCTTATGTCCTTGTTTATGAGTTCCATTATGATCCTCTCCATAGCTTTGCAGACCAGGCTTGTTAAGCTTATGGGGCGGTAATTACCAGGGTCCGTAGAGGCACCGCCTTTGTGGAGTGGGACCACAGTTGCCGTATGCCACTCCTTGGGCACATATCCTGTGGTGAGGCTAAGATTAAACAGCTGCCTTATGTGTGGGTTTAGTTCTTCATTGAGTTCATGTAGCACACAGCCGGGGACCCCATCCGGTCCCATTGATGCTGTGTTTTTAGCTTTAGAGAGAGCAGCTTTCACCTGCGCATTTGAGATGTCTGGGAGGCTACTCTCAGTTGGGATAGTTATCTCTCCTTTTGGGGGGGGGGGGTGAAGTTTGCGCTGAACCTGTCTGCCAGTATGTTGGCAATGTCTGTGGGTTCAGTGATTTTTGTATAATTCTGGACTAATTCTGAGCATATCTGGGAGTTTCCACCCAGGTTTCTGACATAGCTGAAGAAGGCCTTATGATTGTCTTTTGAATCTATGGCAATTTTTCTCTCAAAGTTGGCCTTGGATGATTTTATGAGGGATCGTAGTTTCTTGCTAGTGCTGATCAAAGATGCCTTCCCTTTTTGGGATTTTGCTCTATCAAGTAATAGCTTTCTCCTCTTATTGTAAAGTTTGTTTATGGCTGGGATCCACCAGACTGGACGTTTGCCCTTGGTGGAAAGAGTCTTGGTTTTATTTGGGATTGCCTGATCCATGCAGTCCTGAAGGTATTCATAGAAGGCATTTGTAAGGGCTTCCGCAGCTTGGGTTGTGGTTTCCATTGGCTTGGGGGCCTTGAAGGATACCACACCTGTCTTGAGTAGTGTGAATTTTGCTTTAGAGAAGTTCTTCACTGTGGTCTTTTTTGTTTGGGGTGGGGGCGGGATGTGGATTTCTAGTGAGATTAGTTTATGATCTGATCTCACCAATGAGGATATACTTCGTGTGGAGCATTTTGTCCCCATGTTCGTGATGATGAGATCTAGTATATTTTCTCCTCTTGTGGGGACGGTGACTAGTTGTTCCATGGCATTTGAATTTATGAACTCCAGGAACCTTTGGGCTAGAAAGTTTGGGCTTGAGTAATGTTCCCATTCTATATTTGGGTAGTTGAAGTCACCCAATATGATGGTGTTTGGTGATACATTTATACCCTCCAGTGTCTTCAGGAAGGCTGTGTGGGTTTCCTGAGTTTGAGAGGGTGGCCTGTAGCATGCTACAAATTGTAGAGCAGTTTTGCCTATGGTTAATTGCACCTGGATGGTTTGCGATGCTGGATGCCTAGCCACCAACCTGGTGGTGTGGGTATCCTTGATGAATATGGATACACCCCTCCTTTTGTGGTGTGGTCCGGGTTTTGGGGCGGAGCATGATATGAGATGAAACCTGATAGTGCCGGGTGCTCTCAGGAGCCTTGAACCAGGTTTCAGTCACAGCACAGACATCGATGTTCTCCATACTGAGAAGGGCCTCGAGTGCATGCATTTTGAGATTTAGACTTCTGGCATTGAGCAGCATTACCCTTAGTTTCTTCACGTTTTTGTTTTCTAGGGTGGTAGGTTTAGAATTTGAGCCTTGCCTAAAAAGGCACTATGGGGGTGGCAAGAGCCTTAGCCAATATCTGGAATCCCAGGGGTGACAGGTGCAAGCCGTCCCTTGCGAAGCAGCATGGCTTGTCGAGCATGTCATCCCAGGCAGATAGGCACTGGATCCCCTTTGAATGACACCAGAAATTAAGCCAATTGTTAAAGCTGATCATCTTGTCACTATATTGTGGCATCATTCTTGGTGAAGAAAGGATACTGCTCAGGGTCAGGGTCATACCTGCCTGGGCTACATAATCAGAGAGCTCCTCTATGTCTCTTTTCATGTAGTCCAGGGAGGTACGTCTCAGGTCGTTCACACCAGCATGGACAATGACTGTGTCATACTTGTACTTGCTGCGGAGTGACCTGAGTGCTTGTGTTATGTGGCGGATTCTAGCGCCCGATAGGCAGCTTACCATGACCTTCTCCTTGTTCAGCCTGGTGAGTGGGACGTCAGTGTGTCTGACTATGGAGTCACCTATGACAAGTATGTTTGGTGTTGTATTTGGCCTTAAGGGCAGTGACTGCTTTGCACACTGATTTTGTTGTTTATGTGTTGTTTGTGTGGTGTGTTGAGTTTGCAGTTGCTTGGGTGTCTGCTTTGGAGGCCTCTGCTGTTTAGGTAAATTTTTACTCAGAGCCTCTGAGTATGTCTTATGTGTTTATGTGTTTGATTCAGTGGTGTGGTTGAGTTATGTGAGACTGGTATTGTGGTGTGTGTAGTTGCCTTCTCCTCCTGCCTGGTCTTGCCAGTCCTGAGTTGAGAGAGCTCAGCCTCCAGTTTGGCTAAATAGCTGCATCTCTCGCAAGTGTTAGTGTTACGTGGGAGGAGGAGAGGGTTGTCCATGTACATGAGGCAATTGTAACATTGTCTCAGAATTCCCAGATTCACCAACTGGGCAGGAGAGGACGCCAGCATCTGACCCTTCGACATGCTAGAAAGATTTATGAGTTGGTATGAGACAGAAAAGTAGTGGGCTTAGCAGGGAAGTGGGCACTCCTGGGGGGTTTTGCTAGTGAGAGATTTGTATAATATAGGAGTGCTTGACCTGCAAAGAGAATGCTTATAAGACAAGGGATATGCTTATAAGACAAGTGCTGAGCTTTTTGAAAAGAAAAGGCTATTTGGAACAAGTGCTGCACTTTTTAGTGAAGGTGTAAACTGTTTAGGTTCCTAACAGAGCAGTTCTAAGGGAAAAATTGAAGAACAGACTTTCTGGAGCCAGAAAGAGTTTAACCTTGTTTAACCGGCGCTGCCCGATGCCGCTCTAGTGGCAACTCCGCGCTAAATCGCGCTAAAGCACGTTAAAGCGTGCTTGATAGCAGGGGCTGAAAAGAAGCAGGAATAGACCCAAAACGGACAATAAAACTACAGTTTCAAGTCAGTAACCACCTCTACGGGGGCAGGGAAGCTGCTCAATGTTATTCACTGCCACTGATCAACAGAGAGACTTTCCTTTAGCCCAAGCAAAAATGGCCTCACAGAAACTTTCAAATAGTTCAGGAACAGCAAGCCTGTAACTGAACTTTTTTAACTCTCAGAAAAGTGGGAAAAAAGCAAGATTTTTTTTTTGTTTTTGTTTTTTTTCAGAGATAGCAGAGGTTCACAAGTAATACCAAGTTATAACAGTGCAGTAAATGACCCCACACAAGAGTGCTAGGTCAAGGACAGAAAATATGCAAGTTTTAAGAAAAAAACGATTTAAAATTAAGTGCAAACAGGAAATTCAGCAAACAGCTTTTGGTTGTGCTCTAAATACAGCTATTAATACAGAAATCAAGTTTAACAAGCCAGCAAATGCTCAAGCTAGGCAGCTATGCAGAAAAACTTAGCAAATAAACAGAGAAAAAATACTTAAAATCTCAAAAGTGGCTCCCTTTTTCTCTCAGCATTTTTTCCTCTTGGAGGGTGCTTCACCAACAGCCAACAAGCCTGAAAAGACACCCAAACCACGAGGCAACTAGGTTTTAAGAGAGGAAGATGAAGGAGTCTTGGAAATGACCCCTAGTGGCCAATAAAACTTCAGTTTCAAGTCAGTAACCACCTCTACGGGGGGCAGGGAAGCTGCTCAATGTTATTCACTGCCACTGATCAACAGAGAGACTTTCCTTTAGCCCAAGCAAAAATGGCCTCACAGAAACTTTCAAATAGTTCAGGAACAGCAAGCCTGTAACTGAACTTTTTTAACTCTCAGAAAAGTGGGAAAAAAGCAAGATTTTTTTTTGTTTTTGTTTTTTTCAGAGATAGCAGAGGTTCACAAGTAATATCAAGTTATAACAGTGCAGTAAATGACCCCACACAAGAGTGCTAGGTCAAGGACAGAAAATATGCAGGTTCATACATATTTACCCTGTCTCACTAACAAAAGGGCCCATTACCATACCTGGAGATTGTGAAAAGCCAGAAATCACATATACAATGGTTAAACAGCTCTATCCAAACCTACAAACACGGTGTCTATGGGATGACATGGTGTCCCTGGCTGTGTCATATGTGAACTCCAAAACAAACAGACCCTGCACCTGAACAGTCTGTTGAGACTCACCCTTTGTACAGGATATGAAACTGTTGAATGGGTTACAGCAACATTTGGCACACTCCACAAGTGTTGGTGCACAACAGATCATGGAAACTATTGTCTTATAAGCCTAATAAGCCTGATCTGCAAGACCATGGAGTCCATCATTATGGAACTCATAAACAGAGCTATTGGGAGCCTACAAACACCCAACCTACCCATTTTGGTTTGGTCAGGGGCAGATCATGATCCCTAAACCTGCTAGACAGATTTCAAGGCAGTTACCCAGGACATACATCAATGAAATGAGCTCCACATGGTCTACATAGACCTTGAAAAGCCCTTTACCAACATCCCACACACATGTATCTACAAAATCAACAACCTGTGCATAAACACATATGTCATCTAATGGATTGCCAACTGGGGCACAGATAGATCCCACAAGGTAAGAATTGTGGTCTCCCTGTTGGACTGTAATCTGGTAACAACTGCTGTCCCCCATGGCTCAGTCCTGGGATCCTTCCTGTTTGGTGTATACTTTTCAGAAATACAGTCAAACACATGAGGGCTATGGTTAGCAAAGTTTGTGGATGACTGCAAAAGGGTTGTCATAATCAATATTTGGGACAACAGAGACATCCTTAAAAAGGGTCTCAGTCAGACAAATGTGGTGTCAAAATTATGGCCTCGAGCTACAGTCATACAAATACCACATAGGTGCCAACACCCTAACTATGGAGGTAATAATAAGGGATCTATGGACACATGTGGATAGTCATCTCTAATTCCAGAAACACATTCACAAAGTTGTTAGAAAATCATGCTATGTGTTCCCACAAATTGCCAAGGTCTTTGCAAAAGAGGTTCCCTCTGCTCATCAGTCATCAGACCCATCAGAGAGTATCACGGCACACTTGTGATGAATCTGACTAGGCACCTTCAGCAGCTGGAACGACCACTGAAGTACCTCAACAAGAGGGTTACTGGCCTCAAACAGTTGCCCCATGCAACAAGATTGACATTAACTCAATCTGTACTCTGTTGCATACTGTCTACTCAGCCGATCTCTGCCCAACAGACAGATCCATGTCCAATGCAGAACTGATGTACATGCTCTATCTGAAGTAAACCCAAGCTCACTGTGCCACATTCTCCAGGGATATCATCATCACAACAATAAACAGACCATGTTGGAGGGATACATTGCTAACTCACAGACTTCCCTTGCTTTGGAACAGACTCCCAACCTACATTAGGCTGAATCCCTCAGTGACACTCTTCCAGAGGAGCCTTGATGAGTGTATGTGAAACTGAACTGTCACACCATGGATCACTTTGTCAGCTCTACTACACAGAGGCCTAGGGAACTAACCCCATGTGTGGTAATAGCTGCACACTCTGGCTATACTAATATATGCCTTCAGGCAGATAGCCTATTACCTACCTATGTACCTATATATATATATATGTAGGGAGAACACAGTATAATAAGCCAAAGATGGATGGGCAGAGATGTGTGTAACAGGGTGACCATGACAGGGATCCATCCAGGACTGTCCCACCCAACACACATCCCAATGGCATAAAAGATATGAGGTGCACATTTCACCCACTGTACATAATAGCCACCAGTATCTGTAAGCATTACAGCGTATGTGGTGCATGTGCCTGCTGTACAACATGACTATCTGTAGACATATACCTGTCACATAGGCTCATAGGTATGTAGTAGACTATCTTCATGAAGGCATATATTAGCCTAGGCAAGTTGTGCAGCTTTCACCACCCCATTGGGTAGTCTCCTAAGCCCTAGTTCTAATAGTCAGTACCCTAAGCCCCTTTCTAGTGGGGCTGCTGATGTGATGCCTGGTGTGAATTGTCTGTTTCTCATCCACTCATCAAGGTTCCTATTGAAGAGTGTCAGCGACGGGCTCTTTCTATTGTACATTGGGACTCTGTTCCACAGTAAGGCAAGTGTCTGGGATGGTACTCTATCCCACCAGCATGTTGAATTCATTGTTATGGTGAGGTTCATATCCCTGGAGTGTGTAGTGTGACTCAATTTTGTTATCCGTAGATGGAGCATGTTCAACAGTTATGTGTTGGACATGGCTCTGTATGTTAGGCAGAGTGTGCCTCTAGGTAGGTGGTATGCAACGGAGAACAGATTTAGTTATACTAGTTGTGTTGCATAACACAACTGTTTGAGGACAGTAATCCTCTTGCTGAGGTACCTCTGTGGTCTCTCCAGCTGCTGGATATGCTTAGTGGAGTACATCCAATATGGTGCATTGTACTCAATGATGGGTTTAATGACTTAAGAGTAGAGAGCCACCACTACCTCTTTTGATCCTGATGCAAACCCTTTGTTGATTAGGTGGGCTACATAGGATTTCTTAATCACTTTGGCAATATGGTTGTCAAAGGAAAGATGACTATCTACTTGTGTCCCAGATACCTTATTACCTTGTCAGTTTTTAGGGGGTAACACCTATGTGGTAGTTTGTGTGTACTTTGTTCTCCCCAAAGGGGATTACTATGCATTCTTTCACATTGAGCTTGAGGCCACGATTCTGACACCACACATCTGTCTCATAGAATCCCTTCTGGAGAATATTTGTGTCATCCGGGGAATCTATTATGGCAAACACTTTACAGTTCCCAGAAAAAATAGTCAACCACAACCCTCCTGTGTTGGCATGTACTTTTGAGAAGTCTATACCAAACAGGAGGGACCCCAGGACTGAACCCTGGGGGACACCAGTTGTTACCGGTGTAGAGTCTGACATGTAGCTAGCAACTCTTAATTTGTAGGATCTATCTGTGAGCCAGTTTGCAATCCATCTTGTGATGTATGGATTCATGCCCAGGTTGGTGAGTTCATCTATGATACCTGACTGGGGAATGGTGTCAAAGGCCTTAGCAAGGTATAGGCAGGCTGTGTGGAGCTCATTTCAATCATCTGTAGCCTGGGTAACTGTCTCAAAGAAATCCACCCAGTTCAGGAGGCATGATCTGCATTTGATAAAGCCAAACTGGGTGTGCTCAACTGTGTGAAGGTTCCCAATGTCTTTATTGTTGACTTCCATTATGATTGACTCCATTGCCTAGTAGATCAGACTCATCAGGCTCATAGTGCGTGAATGCCAAGGGTCTTTTGTGGCCCCACCCCTGTGGAGTGGGAAGAATGTTGCTGTGCAAAATTCTATGGGTACATATCCTGTAGAGAGGATGTAGAGAAAGGTGTAGGTATCTTTGATGAATATGGATACATCCCCAACCTATGTGCTATGATCCAGGTTCTGATGCTGGAAGGTATGGAATGAGTAGTATCCTGGTAGTGCTGGTGTGCTCTCTGGAGCCTTGAACTAGGTTTCTGTTACTGCACAGATATCAATATTCTCCATACTGAGAAGTGCCTCGAGTGTGTACATTTGGAGGCTGAGACTTCTGGCAATGAGTAGCATTTAGCTCACTTTGTGGTTATTTGTGTTGGTTACGGGGTTTGGTTTGTCCTGAGTGACTGGTGTTCCACACCTGAAGTCAACGCCTCATTGGTCCGATCCGACCATAAGCTAATTACCCTACATATCCACATTCTGCACCCACCTCCCATTAAGGAAACTATGTTAAAAAATTTCTCCAAAGCCAACTTCATGCTTCTTAAGACAGAAGTGGTGAACTTCATGACACCCATGCAGATGGACAATACAGTTATGACTATTGAATCCTACACAATTGCACTTTATAAGCACTTACATGAATGCATGGATTGTGCTATCCCAAACAGAACCAAGATGTTATCCTCCAAGAAAAGGAAGCTAATCTGGTGGTCCCCTGCTATAAACAAACTGTACAACAGAAGGAAGAGACTGTTGCAAAAGAGGGTAAAATCCCATGAGTGGAGAAGCTCCCTGCTCAGCCTCAGTAAGAAGCTGCGATCCCTGATAATATCCTCCAAAGCTAGTTACAAAAACAAAATTGCCACTGATTCTAAAGACAACCACAAAGCATTCTATAGCTATGTCAAGAATCTCAGTGGCAACACTCAGATCTGCTCTGAGTTACAGCAAAATGGCACTAAATATACAGACCCAACTGATATTGCCAACATCCTGGCAGATAGGTTCAGTGCTAACATTAACCCCCCTCTCACCCATGTAAGAGCCCATCTCTATACCGGAAGAATGCAAATTTACTGTCATCATGGCTGCACAGGTAAAAACCACACTCTCCAAAGCCAGGAACACAGCATCCACGGGACCAGACAACATTCCAGGCTGTGTTCTACATGAACTACAGAATGAACTGGCACCACACCTAAGTACCATGTTCAGTCATAGCCTCACCTTAGGCTTTGTGCCTGCTGAATGGCGCAAAGCAACGGTTATCCCACTACACAAGGGGGGAGCCACCACGGACCCCGGGAACTAGCGCCCCATTAGCCTGATGAGCCTGGTCTGCAAGGCCATGGAATGTATCATCATGGAACCTATAAACAAAGACATTGGTAATCTCCAAACTCATGACCCCACCCAGTTCGGGTTTGTAAAAGGCAGATCATGTCTCCTAAACCTGATAGACTTCTTTGAAGCAGTCACCAAAGTCGTAGACAAGGGTAAGGTGGTTCACACAGCCTATCTAGATCTTGCCAAGGCTTTTGATACCATCCCCCACTCTGGAATTATAGATAAATTCACTAAACTAGGTATAAATCCCTATGTCACAAGATGGGTTGCCAACTGGCTCACTAACAGAATCCACACTGTGAAAGTAACAGACTCCAAATCCGACTTCAGACCAGTGACAAGTGGAGTACCACAGGGTTCAGTCCTGTATCCTGTCCTGTTTGGTATCTACTTCCCTGAAGTACAGGCTAACACAGAAGGTCTTTGGCTAATGAAGTTCGCAGATGACTGCAAACTAGGAGCCATAATTGAAACTACTAACGATGTGGACATCTTACAAAAGGGCCTCACTGAGACAGATGTCTGGTGTCAAAGCCATGGCCTCAAGCTCAATGCCAAAAAGTGCATTGTCATCCCTTTTGGTAAAAACACTGTACCCATGAGCTACAACATAGGTGGTAGTATACTTAACACCGAAAGTGTGATAAGAGACCTTGGGACGCAGGTGGATAGTAGTCTCTCCTTTGATAATCACATCACCACAGTAGTCAGGAAATCCTTCTACATGGCACACCTCATCACAAAAGGTTTCTCATGCAGAAAAAAAGAGGTAATTGTTCCCATCTACTCATCACTCATTAGATCCATTATAGAGTACAATGCCCCTTTTGGTATGTACCTCACAAGACATCTACAACAACTGGAAAGGCCGCAGAAATACCTCACTAAGAGGATTACTGGCCTCAAACACATGCCCTACACAGACCGTCTCAAAACACTCCAGCTTTACTCTGTCTCATATCGCCTACTCAGAGGTGATCTCTGCCTAACATACAAAGCTGTCTCAAACACAGAGCTGTTGGACATGCTCCACTTAAAGAAATCCCAATCCCTCTGAGCTGCATGCTCTAGGGACCTAAACCTTGTCACCACAATAAACAGAACATGCCAGAGGGATAGATTCTTGTCCCAGAGACTTCCCATACTCCGGAATAAACTACCTATCTATATCAAACAAAGCTCCTCATTAGCACTTTTCAAGAAAAATCTTGGTGATTGGATAGGAAATAGGAAATTCACCCCGGGGATCACTTCTGTGTCTCTGCTCGACAGTGGCACAGGAAAATAAATTTCTTGGGTGGCAAAAGCCAGGGTATCTTTTTGGCTGGGCTTGTATAGGCCCCAGAGCCGATAGCCTAGTACCTGCCTATGAACCTATGAACCTTTGAGCCTTGCCTAAAAAAGGTAATATGGGGACAGCAAAGCCTTGTTCAGTATTCAGAAGCATAGGGGTGACAGGTGCAAACCATCTGTAGCGAAGCAACGAAGCTTGTCTACCATGTCATCACAGGCAGACAGAGACTGGATCCCCTTTGAATGACACCAGAAGCTCAGCCAATTGTTGAAGTTTATCGTCTTTCTGTTATATTGCAGTATCATGTAGGTAAGATGCTACTCAAGGTCAGGGTCATACCAGCCTGGGCTACATGATCATAGAGCTACTGTATATCTCTTGTCATGTTGTCCTGGGAGGTATGTCTCAGATCATTCACACTGACATGTACAAAGAACACGTCATATATGTACCTGTATTGGAGTGATGTAAGTACTTGTGTTATGTGGCAGATAATAGCACCTGACAGACAACTGACAGTAACCTTCCCCTTGTTTATTCGAGTGAGTGGAACATCTGTGTGCCTGACTATGAAGTCACCTATTACTAGTGTGTTGGGTATGTTGTTTTGCCTTAGGGCCTGTTTTGAGGCACACTTCTTTGGTGTATTGGTGTATTATGTGTTTGCTGGCATGTGCTTGGAGGTGCATGTTGCTTGCTTATCAGCTTAGGAGGACACTATCTCTTTTTCAGATTAATATTTGTATTTTCCGAGTATGGTAATGTGTATTTATAGGTTCATAGGTTCATAGATAGATACTAGGTTTTCTGCCCTAGGGCATTTATAAGCCTAGCCAGAGTGTATTTGGCTTCCGCCTCCCTATTACATTAGCCTACTGTGCCTCTGTAAAGTAGGTCACAGAAGGTACCTTTTTAAGATTAGTTTACTGTGCCTCTGTCTAGCAGGGACACAGAAGAGATCCCAGGGGTGAATTTGCGATTTCCCATCCACGCGTCCAGATTTCGCTTGAAGAGGGTCAGCGAGGGGCTATGTCTAACATGAATTGGGATTCTATTCCAGAGTGAGGGGAGCCTCTGGGAAATGAATCTGTCCCTCCAGCATGTTCTATTTATTTTTGTGCTGAGGTTTAGGTCCTTGGAGGGTGTAGCTCTAAGGGACTTGGATTTTTTGAGGTGGAGCATGTCCATTAATTCTGGGTTTGACATGGCTTTGTACTTCAGGCATAGATCGCCTCTGAGTAGACGGTGAGCAACTGAGTAGAGCTGGAGTTTCTTTAGTCGAGCTGCATAGGACATCTGTTTGTAGCCCATGATCCTCTTGGTGAGGTACTTTTGGGGTCTCTCCAGTTGCTGCAGGTGTCGGGTAAGGTACATCCCAAAAGGGGCATTGTATTCAATTATGGGCCTGATGAGTGACGAGTAGAGGGGCACAATGACCTCTCTTGATCTAGATGCGAACCCTTTCGTGATAAGGTGGGCTATATAGAAGGTCTTTCTAACTACTTTGGCAATGTGATTATCAAAGGAGAGATTACTATCTACGTTGGTCCCCAAATCTCTAATTACTTCTTCCGTACTTTATGGATTACCACCTATATTGTAATTTGTGGGCACCTTGTTTTTCCCAAAGGAGATGACTATGCACTTTTTAGCATTTAGCTTGAGTCCGTGGCTATGGCACCATGCATCCATCTCTGTGAGCCCCTTTTGGAGGATGCTTGTGTCAGCTGGAGATTCAATTATGGCCCGCAGTTTGCAGTCATCTGCGAACTTTGTCAGCCATAATCCCCCCGTGTTAGCCTGAACCTCAGAGAAGTATATACCGAACAAGAGAGGTCCCAGAACTGAGCCCTGTGGGACACCACTTGTAACTGGTTTGGATTCAGACATGGCACCTGTGATTTTGACCATGTGGGTTCTATCTCTGAGCCAGTTTGCAACCCATCTTGTGATATAGGGGTTGATATTTAAGCTGGTAAGCTTAATTATGATGCCCGAGTGGGGTATTGTGTCAAAGGCTTTTGCGAGGTCCAGGTAGGCTGTGTGGACTACCTTGCCCTCATCTATGGCTTTGGTAACTGTTTCAAAGAAATAAACTAGGTTTAAGAGGCAAGATCTGCCCTTAACAAAGCCGAATTGGGTAGGGTCCAGTGTCTGGAGGGTCCCAATGTCTTTGTTTATGAGTTCCATGATAATACGCTCCATAGCTTTTCAGACCAGACTAGTCAGGCTTATGGTGTGATAGTTTCCGGGGTCCGTTGTGGCACCACCTTTGTGGAGTAGGACCACTGTAGCTGTATGCCATTCTTTGGATACATATCCTGTAGTAAGGCTAAGTTTGAACAGTGACTTAATGTGAGGGTTCAGTTCTTCTTGGAGCTCATGTAAGACACAGCCTGGGACACCGTCCGGTCCCATAGATGCTGTGTTTTTTGCTTTCGAGATGGCAGCTTTCACCTGTGCATCTGTGATGTCAGGGAGGTTACATTCAGTTGGGATAGGCATTTGCTCCTTTGGCGGGGGGGAATGGGGGGAGAAGTTTGCGCTGAATCTGTCTGCCACGATGTTGGCTATATCTGTAGGTTCAGTATATTTTGTACTGTTATGCAACAATTCATAGCATATCTGGGAGTTTCCGCCCATGTTCCTGACATAACTAAAGAAGGCCTTATGATTATCTTTAGTGTCTAGGGCAATTTTTCTTTCAAAGCTGGCCTTTGATGATTTTATGAGGGATCGAAGTTTCTCGCTAATACTGATCAGAGATGCCTTCCCTTTTTGGGATTTTGCTCTGACATGTAGTAGCTTTCTCCTTCTGTTGTATAGCATATTTATGGCCGGGGTCCATCAGACTGGTCTCCTGTTTTTGGAGGAGTGAGTCTTGGTTTTATTTGGGATAGCATGATCCATGCATTCCTGCAGGTGCTCATAGAATGCATTTGTAAAGGATTCTGCGGATTGGGCTGTATTATCCTCTGGCCCAGGGGCTTTGAAGGATTCCACCTCAGTCTTGAGAAGTGCAAAGTTGGCTTTTGAGAAATTCTTTACAGTGATTTCCTTGGCTGGGGGTGGGGACGGGATATGGATGTCCAGGGAAATTTGTTTATGGTCTGATCGTACCAATGAGGGGTTTACCTCTGGTGTGGAACATAGAGTCCCCATGTTGGTGACGACTAGGTCCAATATGTTGTTCCCTCTTGTGGGAGTGGTGACCAGTTGTTCCATTGCATTAGAGTTTATAAATTCAAGGAACCATTGGGCGAGGGTGTTTGGGCTTGAGTAGTTTTCCCAGTCAATGCTTGGGTAGTTGAAGTCACCCAATAACATAGTGTTTGGAGAGACCTTCATATTCTCCAGTGTTCTCAGGAATGCCAAGTGGGTTTACTGTAATAGGGAGGGTGTTCTGTAGCAGGCTACAAACTGAAAGGCAGTTTTGCCTGCTGTTAGTTGCACATGGATGGTTTCCGATGCTTCGTGCAGTGCCACTAACCTGGAGGTGTAGGCATCTTTGATGAATATAGATACTCCCCCTCCTTTTGTGCATCGGTCCGAGTTTTGGGGCCGAAACGCATGGTATGAGTTATAACCTGGTAGTGCTTTGGTGCTCTCAGGAGCCTTGAACCAAGTTTCTGTTACTGCACAGACATCGATTTTCTCCATACTGAGGAGAGCCTCGAGTGCGTGCATCTTGAGGTTTAGACTTCTGGCATTGAGTAGCATGACCTTTAGTTTTTTTATCCTTGGGTTATCTGTGGAGGTGGGTTTGTCCTTTGAGCCTTGCCTAAGAAAGGCACTATGTGGGTGGCAAGAGCCTTGGCCAGTATACGAAAGCCTAAGGGTGACAGGTGCAAGCCATTCCTAGCGAAGCAATGTGGTTTGTCGAGCATGTCATCCCAGGCTGACAGACACTGGATCCCCTTTGAATGACACCAATACTTTAGCCAATTGTTGAAACTGATCATTTTGTCTTTATATTGTGGCATCATTCTTGGTGAGGGCAAGATGTTACTCAAGGTCAGGGTCATACCAGCCTGGGCTACATGGTCAGAGAGCTCCTCTATGTCTTATTTCATGTAGTCCAGGGAGGTACGTCTCAGGTCATTCACACCAGCATGGACAATGATGGAGTCATACTTGTACTTGCTTTGGAGTGAACTGACTGCTTGTGTTATGTGTCGGATCCTGGCACCTGACAGGCAGCTTACACTGACCTTCTCCTTGTTCAGTCTGGTGAGCAGGATGTCAGTGTGCCGGACAATAGAGTCCCCTATAACAAGTGTATTTGGTGTGTTGTTTGGCCTTCAGGGCTGTGACTGTGAGGCACACTGATTTTGTGAGATATGTGATTCATGGGTATTATCGAGGGGTGGCTGTTGCTTGGATATCTGCTTAGGAGGTCTTTGCTGTTTAGGCAGATTTTTATTAAGAGCCTCCGAGTATGTTTTTGTGTGTTTATGTGTTGGGTATGCAGATGCAATAGGTCTGTGTGAGACTGGATTTGTGGTGTGGGTGGTTACCTTTTCCTCCTGACTGACTGTGCCAGTCTTGGGTTGACAGAGCTCTGCCTCCAGTTTGGCTGTGTAACTGCATCTCTTACATGTATTAGAGTTTGTTGGAAGGAGGAGAGGGTTGTCTGTGTACAGAAGGCAATTGTAACATTGCCTCAAAATTCCCAGATTCACCTGCTGGACTGGAGAGTAACCTTGAAACTGACCCTTGGACATACCAGATTAGTATAGGGAACTGTTTTTTTACTGATCAGATTAGGGAAGGGAACTGATTTTTCACTTGATCAGGAAGGACCAATCGGGAGCCTAATACTTATGAGAAGTCAAGGAGGGTGTAGTGCTTTAGTTAGTTAGTGTTTCCTTATAAGAGCTGAGCAAGTACAAGGCTTTAGAAAGAGAACAGAGTGATTACTTTGAGAGTTTGAACAGTTCTAAGGGAAAAAGTGAAGAACAGACTTTGCGGAGCCTGGAATAATTTAAACCTGTTTAGGCGGCGCTGCCCGACACTGCTCAGTGCGCAAAACCACACAAAAAGAGAGTTGTAGGGTTTTAAGAGAGAGAGATCAAGGAGTTTAGAATTGACCCAAAATGGCCAATAAAACTACAGCTTCTAGGTAGTAACCACTCCTCCAGGGACAGGCAGGCTGTTCAGTGTTAACCACTCCCACTGGTGAACACAGAGACTTCCCTTTAGCACAAGCAAGCACTGGCCTTCTAGAAACTTCCAAACAGTTCAGAACAGCAAATCTGTAACTGAACTTTCTTAACTTTCAGAAAGTGGGAAAAAAGCAAGATTTTTTTTTTCTTTTTGTTGTAGTTTAAAGGTAGCAGAGATACACAAGCAGCAAAATAATCACAACAGTGCAATAAATGACCCCACACTTGAGTGCTAGGCCAAAACCAGGTAAAATGTAGTTTTTAGAGAAATAAAACTATTTTAAATTAAGTGCAACACAGGAAATGCAGTAAACAGGCTCTAGATGTGTTCCAAGTGCTGTTACTGTTACAGATATAAACTTTATCAAGCCGGAAAATGCCAAAAAATAGGCGGCAAAGCAGTAAAACTTAACAAAAAATCAGAAGAAAATACTTAAAATCACAAAAGTGGCTCATATTCTTCATTCAGCATTTTCTCCCCTTGGTAGGTGCTTCAGCAACAACTAGCAAGCCTGAAAAGATGCCAAAACCACGAGGCAGCCGGGTTTTAAGAGAGAGAGATCAAGGAGTTTAGAATTGACCCAAAATGGCCAATAAAACTGCAGCTTCTAGGTAGTAACCACTCCTCCAGGGACAGGCAGGCTGTTCAGTGTTAACCACTCCTACTGGTGAACACAGAGACTTCCCTTTAGCCCAAGCAAGCACTGGCCTTCTAGAAACTTCCAAACAGTTCAGAACAGCAAATCTGTAACTGAACTTTCTTAACTTTCAGAAAGTGGGAAAAAAGCAAGATTTTTTTTTCCTTTTGTTGTAGTTTAAAGGTAGCAGAGATACACAAGCAGCAAAATAATCACAACAGTGCAATAAATGACCCCACACTTGAGTGCTAGGTCAAAATCAGGTAAAATGCAGTTTTTAGAGAAAAAAACGATTTAAAATTAAGTGCAACACAGGAAATGTAGTAAACAGGCTCTAGATGTGTTCCAAGTACTGCTATTGTTACAGATATAAACTTTAGCAAGCCGGAAAATGCCAAAAAATAGGCAGCAAAGCAGTAAAACGTAACAAAAAAATCAGAAGAAAATACTTAAAATCACAAAAGTGGCTCCTTTTCTTCTCTCAGTGTTTTCTCCCCTTGGTGGGTGCTTCAGCAACAACTAGCAAGCCTGAAAAGACACCAAAACCATGAGGCAGCCGGGTTTTAAGAGAGAGAGAGATCAAGGAGTTTAGAATTGACCCAACATGGCCAGTAAAACTACAGCTTCTAGGTAGTAACCACTCCTCCAGGGACAGGCAGGTTGTTCAGTGTTAACCACTCTCACTAGTGAACACAGAGACTTCCCTTTAGCCCAAGCAAGCACTGGCCTTATAGAAACTTCCAAACAGTTCAGAACAGCAAATCTGTAACTGAACTTTCTTAACTTTCAGAAAGTGGGAACAAAAAAGATTTTTTTTTTTTCTTTTTATTGTAGTTTAATGGTAGCAGAGATACACAAGCAGCAAAATAATCACAACAGTGCAATAAATGACCCCACACTTGAGTGCTAAAATCAGGTAAAATGCAGTTTTTAGAGACAAAAACGATTTTAAATTAAGTGCAACAGAGAAAATGCAGTAAACAGGTGCTAGATGTGTTCCAAGTACGGTTACTGTTACAGATATAAACTTTAGCAAGCCGGAAAATGCCAAAAAATAGGCGGCAAAGCAGTAAAACTTAACAAAAAATCAGAAGAAAATACTTAAAATCACAAAAGTGGCTCCTTTTCTTCTCTCAGCATTTTGTCCCCTTGGTAGGTGCTTCAGCAACAAGTGTGTGTTTTGCTGGTGCTTATATTGTAGGTCTATGTGAAACAGTTGGTGTTGTGGTTGTATGACCCTACTCCTCCTGACTGTATTGTCCAATATTGGGTTGACACAGCTTAGCCACCGGTTTGACCCTGTGTATGCCAGCATGTGGTGCATCAACCCATATATGATATGGTCATGGCCTATGCATACAATACACTCACAATACACCTAATATGATAAGCCAGCTGAGGTTAGCAAATGTGAAAAAAAAAACCTTTGGGAAACTGTCAGCAAGTAATGTCTGTATTGCACCCTGTAACTCCATATTGCTTGCTGAAATGTAAAGACGTACTTAGTTTGGATTAAGAACCCCACACTTTCCAACTGTGTCTGTGTGTGTGTGTGTGTGTGTGTGTGTGTGTGTGTGTGTGTGTGTGTGTGTGTGTGTGTGTGTCTGTCTCTTCCTGGGGAGAGAGCAACCTTTATGGAGACTACTCAGACCCCTTAAAAGTGGTATACTCATCTTTGTCAAGTCTGATGATGTCACCATCCTACAAATATACTGTGGAAAAGTGCAATACCAGTAATGTGTATAGTGTGTCGTGTAAATGCATACTGCTGTGGTATCATTATATAGCTAGGTAGGGGGTTGAATCCTGCACTTGCCAACTGTGTGTGTGTGTTTCCCTGGGGAGGAGTAACGTTTTTGGAGAATACTCACACCCCTTAAAAGTGGTATACTCATCTTTGTCAAGTCTGATGATGTCACCAACCTACAAATATACATGTGGAAAAAAATGAAATCCCAGTAATGTGTATAGCGTGTTGTCTAAATGCATACTGCTGTGGTATTGTTAAGTAGGGGTTTGAATCCTGAACTTGCCAACTGTGTGTGTGTGTTTCCCTGGGGAGGAGCAACCTTTTTGGAGAATACTCACACCCCTTAAAAGTGGTATACTCATCTTTGTCAAGTCTCATGATGTCACCATCCTACAAATATACCTGTGGAAAAGTAAACTCCCAGTACTGTGTATCGTGTGTCATGTAAATGCGTACTGCTGTAGTATCATAATGTAGTTAGGTAGGGGTTTGAATCCTGCACTTGCCAATTGTGTATGTCTTCCTGGAGAGGAGCAACCTTTTTTGGCGATTACTCACACCCCTTAAAAGTGGTATACTCATCTTTGACAATTCTGATGATGTCACCATCCAATAAATATACCTGTGGAAATGTGAAATTCTAGTAATGTGTATAGCGCATCATGTAAATGCATGCTACTGTAGTATCATAATTTACTTAGGAAGGAGCTTGAATCTCACACTTGCTGACTGCGTGTTTCAGGTGTGTGACACAGTTGGTCAATGTGGAGTGGATTTTGATTTTTCTAGTGTATGAAATATCACAATGACAACTGTATGTGCATTACACATGTAATGTAGCTGTGGGGCAAAGCCATATACATACATGTGACCTCAATTATTTCATAGGTGGGTACTTTGATTTCTCCATGAACACATCTGTTATCTTTGCCAGAGCGTGCTGGAACTTTCCAGACCATAGGTCACTTCTGTATGCTAGTGACAAGCTTAGCCACTGCAGTGATCCCTGGGCTACGTCTTCTGTTTCACATCCACTCATCACGGTTTCTATTGAAGAGTGTGAGTGAGGGTTTATGCTTGAGGTACATTTGAATCCTGTTCCAAAGCAAGCAAAGTCTGGCAAATATGACAAATCATTATAGGTGTGCAACAACCTCTGTGGATCTGCATGTAAACCCTTTACTGCTTATGTGCTCCACAGAGGGATTTCCAAAACCCTTTGGTGAATATCAAAGGAGAGATGACTAAACACATGGCTCTATGTATACATTGGTACCTTTTCCACATTTTGGGGGCTACTATCTATGTTGTACTCTGGGGATACTTTGTTTTCTAAAAGTGGATAACTATGCTTTCATTGGCTTATAGCTTTACAACAGAGATTGACACCAGGTATCTGTCTCTATGATACTCTTTTGGAGGATGTGTGTGTCATCTGGAGAATAAAGTATAACCCACAGTATGCATTTTCATCAAACGTGGGCAGACATATCCCTACTGTGTTTGCTTATACCTAAGAAAGCTATATGCCAAGCAGGAGTGGTCCCAGGACTGAGTGCAGGTGACTACCACTTGTTACTGGCATAGAATTGTACATGGAGGCTGCAAATTTTACTGTGTGTCCCACATCTGAGCGTCAGTTGTCAATCCATCATCTAACAATCGTTTATGGTCAGTTTGTTGAGGTTATGTATAATACCAGAATGTGGGATGGGTATGAATTGCTGGTGAGCTATAGCTTGGCTGTGTGGACCTCCCCTCCCTCACCTATAGCCTTGTTAACTGGCTTGAAGTCTACTAAGTGTAGGAGCCATGATCTGGCCTTTAGAGAACCTAAGTGTGTATGGTGCAGTGTTTGCAGATTAATAATGTCTCTGTTAATGTGTTTCATAATGCTGTGCTCCATAGCCTTCCTGATAACATTTGTCTGGCTTATAGGGTGACCGTTTCCAGGATCTGATGTAGTTCTACCCTTAATCAGTTTATGTTAACATTTGTACTGGGTGTGACGAGGGTGGACAGGTTTAGGAATAAGTATATTAGAGGGTCAGCCCAGGTTTGAAGGTTAATAGACCAAGTCAGATAGGCAGGATTAAGTTGGTTTTTACATGTACTCAGGAGGGATGCAGAGTATATTGTGAAATAGATGCTAAGGATGAAGCCGCCAGGTAACAGGAAAAGAGAAATGCCTAAGATGTGGTTTATGGCTGTGATGAGAGAGGACATGCAGGTGGATGGTGTGACAGCACAAGATGCAGAGGGCAGGAAGAAATGGAAAAGATGATCTACTGTGACGACCCCTAATGGGAGCATCCAAAAGGTGAAGAAGAAGAAGACATTGTAGCTCAACCCTTGTAGACTGTAAACACCATTACTGTGCATCATTCAACAAGTATGTAACCTGTATAGAGGCTGCCTCTGGACAGAGTGTTTAGGTGAGTAGTGACTTCATATGTCAGCTTGTATATGACACAGCTGGGGACACTGTCCAGTACCATTGCCACTGTGGTTTGGACTTTGGTAAAGAGATGTTTTAACTAGAGTGTCTGTGAATCATCAGGTTTTACATTCTTCAGGTCTGGAAATGTGGCCCTTGTGTAATGACAGGGTGGTGAAATCCGCATTCAAACTGTCAAGAAATTGGTAATGTCAGTCAGATAAGTGTACTTTGTGACCATTTACATTAACTGTGACCCGATCTGAGATTTCCTCTGTAGATTATACACAACACTAAAGAAAGCTTTAGTGTTGTCTTTGGAATCTTTGCCATTTTGTATTTTGAAGCTTGCCTTGTATGTTTATTGAGGGATTGTATTTTCTCAATGATACTGACCAGAGAGGTTATCCCTTCTTGGTATGTAACTCTTTTTTGGTACAACTTCATACTTTCTATTATATATTTAGTTTATGGCAGGGGTCCATGAGACTAATGCACTTTTACTGTATAAGTGAGAATTTCTTGTGTTTGTGATAGCATGGTCCATGAAACCCTGTAGGGGAACAGTGTGCATTACTAAAGAATTATGCAGCTGGGACAGTGTTAACCTTAGTAATGCAAACCAATGACAGATAGCAACAACAGCATCACCCACAGCACAGTGTCAACCTGTGTCATACACAGACATGCGTACTCAAGTTCCAAAATGTGTGTAGTACAATGCATACTGGTCACCAATAGAAACTATGGAGTGTTAACACTGGCCAGTACAGGGCATGTTACCCTCCCCATGTGTCCAATATGCATGTACATGCAGACAGTGCACCTCCACCATGTTCACAAATGGACACCTGCAAACCTGTGTTGCACACACATCACACTTACTGTCCACTGTATAATGCATGCTGACACAACTACACACATCAGCCAAGTGGTACATGGTTAAACAAAATACAATTGGAATAAACACTGGTGAAAACAATACAACATTGCTAATTACAGCTTTAATGCATCATGCCTGCTCATCTACACCTTGAAGGATATCATTACACTTTACTGCTGACAACATGCTACACATCCAACCATTGCTATACTTTATTAAAGTCACCCTGTGCATCAGCACCATGTTAGCCTGTTCCTGCATCAATGTTACAGATAACAGGAGGTGGCACAGGTGTCATCATATGCAGAGGCCTACGCCGAGCCATACAATTGACATGTGTGTGTGAGTGTGTGTGTGAGGGCCATGAGTACTGTTATGGGCCAATGTTGATGTAATGTGTGCGGGTATGCATTTGCCCTAGGTTTCTGGTTTATGTGTGTGTGTCTACATGCACACAGTTCCACCATGTGGCTGCCATATACGGGGATTTGTGAGACAGCTACAGACTATACCTGGCAGGCTTTACAGATCACCGTCTCTGGCCACGGATACAGAACCTGTGCCTGGCAGGGGTGCTACAGACAGTATCAGGTACTAATCCAGATTGGATACTATCTGAAAAGGTTGACATATGTCCACTAGATCCAGGTCCCTGCTGCGACTGGCCAGAGCCACATGCACGTGGTCTGCTAGGACGGTCTATGGACAGTCCCCTCAACATTGCGGCTGGTACTGGCACTATGAGAGCGGCTGTGACTTGCTGGATGTCCACGGTGACCTCCAGCTGCTGATGTTGCTGGCATATGTCCACATCGATGTCTCAACCATCCCGCACTGTCCTGACACATTGGCATGACATTGTGGAGGACATCCAATGTCTCACCCCAACATCTATCAATGACCTCAGTGTAGTTACATATGTCACCTGCTAGATCATGGATACTGTCGTTTACAGAGGTGTAATGAGCCCTCTGTGCCCTTAGCCCCTGTCTGGTGTAGCGCTCCATTCATGTCTGTGCCTCCATGACAGCCTGGAACATGCGTGTGGTAGAAAGAGGTGTGGCACATCTGCCAAGGGCATGATGACCAGCAGTGCTCTGATGAGATCCCCTGGGCATCTGCCTATGTGATACCATTCCAGACATCTGGCTATGGCTGTTGTGTCCTGATACATGTGCCATAGATACCACACTGTCCTAGCCAGTGCCAACTGTACACTGCCCCTCAGCTAAGGGCAATGGTGATGATGGATGTAAAGGCAGTATGACTTTGTGCATGGATGGGGTGGAGACTTGTGTACTGTCAATTAGTGGCCCAACAATAGACACTGACAAACCTGCCTGTGCCTCAACACACATATCCTCATCATCACTGTCTGTCTCAGTGACATCAGGTTCCCTGCTATTCTGAAACAGCCCCACTTCGGCACCTGTAAGAGGAAAACAGGAAACACACTTTAAGACCTGAACATGACTTCAGACCCCATGCACACATGCGCACATGCGCACATGCACACATGCACTTGCACACATGCACACATGCGCACATGCACACATGCATACATGCACACACACAAAACTACACTCCTCCCTAAAGCAGACACACATGCCAGCAATCACAGAACATACACAATAGCAGGTGATGATGGGGTACAGTATCACAAGCAAAACAGTCATATCACACATGCAGGGCATGTGTTGCTCAACAGCATGCAGTGCAAGTGTAGTCAGTCCTTGTTTCTAACAGTATACATGGCTTTGATGCATGTGTTTTGTTATTAGGTGATGGGCCTCCCCCTGGAACACAATGCATACATGGACACAACATTGCTGTGCAGGTATTCATAACCCTGTAATGTACTGTTGACCATAACTCACAGGTGTACATACCATTGCCGGATGTGTATCTGTGTGTCAGATAGGTATACAATGATGATTACAGCCTCTGTGTCTTTAGAAAATAATTGACACATGTTTTACACATGCATGATGAGTATTCACACAACATCATCGGTGGTGCATAGATAAATGATGGAATACCATTCAGCCACATACCCAATGTACAGTACATATGGTGAGTGTAGATCATATTGTGGACATGCCAGTCTCATCCATGACATGGCATGCTAAAACACAACTGCATATTTAAACACTACACATACCCAATATGTGTCATATGACCTAGCCACTCAATAGCATCACAAAACATATATGTGTCAGTTGTGCAAATGGTGATTGGTATGCATACTGTTTAGAGGTGCATATGTGCGCACACACGCATCATTATGGTGTGTAGCAATGGCAGCTAAGTGTAGTACTGTGGTTACAATAACTGGATGGGGTATAGTACCATAGGCCATCATCATGAAGCATCAGGTGGTCACTCAAGGCTACAAATGTTGCACAAACCAGCACTAATCATGCTGTGCCGGAACTGTACTACCTTGGCTAAATTCACCATTTCACAACCAGTTGTTACAGGAGTTTGTTAGGAGGCCAATAAGGAGCATTCCCTGACATGAATGTGTAGTGTGTTGCAGAGTGTTTAAATGCCCCAGGATAGGCCTCTACCCCTCAGGTATATTATGTGTAATGTGTGGATGAGATTTTGGATACTGGAGTGCGTCTTTACAGAGGGTTTGGGAATCCTTTATGTGTAGCATGTTAAAATGCTCTGTGTATGATATAGATGTGTATATTATGTGCATGTTGAGATTTCAACTGTGCCTATCCAATGGTCAATACAGTCTAGCCACATTTGTTTTAGATGGTCTGGGTATTGCATGTGTTTGAGGCAGGTAATCACATTTGTGAGATATGCGTGCTCTTACACCAAACATGTACAGCATGCATTATGGGTAGATGTGTTACATGTGTACATGGCCTACACCTTAACTATGACATGCACTTTTTATTTACAATAATAAATGTAGAACACACTCACCAGCATCTGTCTGCTGCCTTGATGTCACCCCAGAGGGACCTAGATAGAGATGAGACAGTTTGTCAGTGGCCACAACTGTGGCATTGCTACAGTGTGTTTGCAATCTTACAGTACAACAGTTTACATTCTCAGGGCTACAGATTATGTTCCAAACGATCAGTACTGCACAACAACAGGCTCCACATCTTTGAACGACACACTCTGCATCTCACATATGCATGATCTACCAATACAGATAACAGTAGTCTACAGATATGCCATGTTACCTGCATGTTCCATGTGCACATGCTGGGTGGCTCCAACCTCCATCATGGTGTATGTCTGCTGCTGTTGTTGGGCAGGTGCCACCAGGCTCAGGAGCAGCTCCTCCACTCTGGTGAGGGGGGATGGATATTAACACCACCTCCTGTTGCAAGCTGTTGTCTATGCACATCAGCGGCACGCTGATGGACATGTCTACGAAGATCACTGCAGTAGTGGTGTACCTGGTCATATGTCCGGTTATGCAGGCCTACCTCATTGACCCTGCGGACATCTTGCCACATTGCAGTACACTCCTGCTGGTCCTGGCTGGTTCGTGAGAATATGACACTGTAGTGCTGAAGCATACTGCTAGTAATGATATCATCTTCAGCACTACTGTAACTGGGGTTCCGGTGATGGGCCATGATCCCTGGAAGACATAAATACAAAAATATGTCTGAGCAAGTCATATGGCACATTTAACATTATTCAGTACAGATATCACTGAACTGCCATATATAGCAACCTATAAGCTAACCGAGAGTGAAACACTGTAACTGCCACTTAACTCTGCTCACCCCACAACTGCTTGAAAGTGCCTTGCTCACTCTTTATCTAATGAACCATGTTCTGCACAGCAACAAAATAAAATCACTATATAAGACTATACAAGAGTGCCTGGCACACTGTATGCAACACGATGCACCACCTAGCTACAGCAGATATACATCAAGCTGATGTGTAAAGAAATATATCATCCATCACAATCAGTGTAAGGTCCAGTAAATGTATTACTATTATACCACACAACTTGTTAATGCCAAACCCGTAGCCAAAATATGTGCACAATTGGGAATATAGGTCACATACTGCTGTAGTACACTATGAATGTCGCTAGATATGCAGTTATATGTTTTACCACACATATGTCAAAGGACATGTTACAGACATACCCACACACACATCAGACATAATTACAGGACACAAAGGTATGACAACCCAGATAAGCTTTCAGTGTGTACTATACAGTACTGTGTGTCAGTACTTACACAACCTTAATCTTGAGAAATGTAATCTGTAATGAATACAGGGACCACACAAACAGTGGATGTAAGCAATGTGGACATACACCATACTTTGCTGTACAGGCCCAGAGCTTCAAGTATTACTACAGTACACACAGGATTTGCATTCAACACTGGTACCAATCAATAATCATAGATGTAGTGCTTCAGCCTCCAATGACACACCCTTGTTAAATCCAAGGGACTTAATCACACTGTATGCAATAGCACTTGTTCTGCCTAACAACAGAATACACAGCTTTTGCTAGGATCAAAGCAAGGACTAAGCTATCCCACAGATACACATCTTTGACATATTCACAAACATATTGACCATCACAGTCAGTCAACAGTACAGAAAATCTATTGCAACAAGTAGATGTAGGTGTTTATGAGTATATTTAAATATATATATATATATATATATATATATATATATATATATATATATATATATATATATATATACACACACATATACACATCCATTTGTCTACATATACATGTATATGTAGGCACATATACATTTCACCTTTCATAGTTAGAATATCAATTATACAAAGGATGTAAGGTGTACAGTAATGTAATAAAATCGCACAGTCTTGGGATAAATGCATTGAAGGTGTTCACAGCCCAGGTAGCTTTAGCAGGCCTTACTGACTTCAGCATTGCAAACTGAACAAACCACCCACAGTGTTTAACCACCACATGTCATATACCAGCACTGTATGCTGTCTTGTTTGTCACACACTAAAACCTACATACAAATATGTGCATACTAACCTTCACCAACATATATATCCCCCCTTCACAAACAGTTGCAATATGTTCCCTGCTCTATGCACGTATACAGATGTGAATATATATGACACATATATATTTCTCCATATGTGTGTGGCATACACACACAAGGTCCACACTGTTGTAAGTCCCTGGACCTCACAGCTGAACTGTTGAGCCTTGCTGCAACACAAACAGGTGTCACATATGAACACACACTAACATTAGGGGGGGGTATATATGGTAACAGATGCTGAATAAGCATACTAGACTGCTACAGCAGTTGCCAATGCTAATCTACACTTTAATATGACTATCATGCATGTGTTTTCTGTCACACCCATGTTTATATAATGTTAGCGCTAATCCCCCAACAGCCATTGGCCACATTACTGTACAGAACGCAGATAACATGGATCAGATTTTTGACATTTAATGCTGAGCTACACATTTCACAGGTATGTCCCACTGCCCACAGGTACACACAGTATTGTCCATAGCAGTAGTTAAGCAGAACATCTGTGCATAAAGAAGTACTGCTGCCACATATGGATGGTTCACATTATGTATACTATTCTTCAATAACATCTACTACATGCCAATAAATACATATGTGTCACATACCTTTCCATTATATGATTTGGTAATACTTCTTTCTCTCTCTCTCTCTCTCTCTCTCTCTCTGTCTCTCTCTCTCTGTCAGTCTCTGCAATAGAGTGATTGAGTTTGTTGGCAGAGACTGCAGCCTGCTTTTGTAGGAATTTGCACATGAGCATGTGATGGCCTCTGCACCAATTAGTGGCCATCATTTGCTAATTGCATGCAGCCTGCTGTGTAGTAATTGCATTAATAACTCTCATAGCAACCCAGTACTATAAATTGCTGACTCATGTAGGCGTGGCCCTTTCAGCTTTCCAAGATGGAGATCATCCTTGTTTGTTGTGGACATCATTGTTTAAGACAGAAGGTTGGTATAGTTCTTATATCAGAAGCCAGGGATGTAGCCAGAGATTTACATTTTGTACTCAGACCTAATGTTGCTGCTTCCAGTACCCACTTGTCAGTGTAGAAATGTACTCACCCCTCAAAATGCTACCCCAAGATACATGGAAAGATGTACTTTCTTTTCAACTGTTACAATTAACTGCCATACAAAGCTAGTTATAGAGATGTATTCCTTTGGCACAAGAATTGTTTGTGAACTGCTATACTGTGAATATTAATTTACTCAGTTCTAAACAGTTTGTGCTTTTTTAGTGTTGACATTAGCACGAGCTGCTCAGAAAAACTGGACACATTTCAGTACTGTGAGTATGCTTACCTACATCCTTGGTAGACCCTGCACACACAGATATATTCTAAATTTGGGTAGGGTTGCAGAAGTACAGAGAGCGTAAGTACTATTGTGTGGATTTTATCTTGCTGGACTTACAGGGTTGCTGTGTACATGTTAGTTTATCAAGGCAAGTAATCTGTCTGCATAACTCCCAACTGTGGACCTATCCACATGATAGCCAGAGAATAGCCTGTTATTTTTTGTCTGTGCACCACACAGGTCTTTTCAGCAATAGAGCAATGGCATTCTTACAGTTGGTTGCTACCAGTACATGGCTACATCCATTTCTATGTCAGTGTTGTACTCCTACATAAGGGTATGCTTCCGAAACTCCTTCCAAAGCTATTTGCACAGTGTGTAACAGCAGAAAGGCTGATATCCCTCTGTGTTTCTGCCTCTGCCAGACCTCTCAACCAATCAGGTACATATTTGAACAGACTCAGGGAAAAGTCAAGAAAAAGTCAGGGACAACTTTAAAATATTAGTGCCATTAAGTTGAGACATTGAGAGAATCAGAGCATATGAATTAATACACCTTTTCTGAAGTAAAAGAAGTATCTAACTGTTAATTATTGTCATTATTCATTAAGTGTAATTCACCACCTTTCTGGCCAAAGTCTGTAATTTACAGAAAGATTCAGAGGGACAGAGCTAAAATTTGTGTCAACATCAGGGACATCCCTGAAAATTAGGGACAGTTGGGAGGTATGGCCTCTGCCCTAAACAGATATGCCAGTATTTGTCCTGCTGTGATACTGTGTGGGTTGTAAAGTGATGGTGTAACATTATTTCCTGCTAGAATGGCTGCTTCTCTTATCACAGTCATGTAATGTAATCCCACAACAACTGTTGGTCAACATCCACAGAACAAGTTGTGTGGTATGGTATTCCTATTTTTCCTTTACATTCACTCATTCTGATGCATAATATAATTATTTAAGCACCAGCTTGAGGTATATCTACTGTGGCTTAGTGGTACTTCATGTTGTGCAGTGTGTGCAAGGTCCGGGGTTTGAGACTTACAGAGGTGTTTTATTTTGCTCCTGAGCAGAACAAGGGCCCCCACATACAGAGTGACTAAGGCACTTTTAAGCAGCTGTAAGCGGGTTTGCGTGGGTTTGTGCATTGCTGCACATTGCTTAGCCAAGCGCAAACCCACGTAAACCCGCTAACTACTGCTTAATAGTGCTTACTCCCGCTCACCCCCACACTAATTTCTTTGAAAGAAAAGAAAAATCGGGAGATAGGAAAGTGGTGAAAAAGGGAAACAAAGAGGAAAAGACAGTATGGAAAATAGCTGGGGATGTGCAGGACGGGTGTAGGGAAGGTCCATAGCTGCTCATTTCTTCAACAGCAACAGCTGTGCATATGCAATACATTTGGAGGTAGATATAAAACCTTCAACCCCTGAGAGAGGGATAAGGACAACAAAGTATGTTTTAATACCAATTAAATAACATTTCATGTATCCAGTGGACATGTGTGCAAAATGGGCAGCTATGTATGGGGTGTAATTTTTTTTTTTGGGAGCAGATTGCCCTTTTTTTTTTCAAGTGAGAGTGGAATGTGGGGTAGGGGAAGTATGTATATTTGGGGAGGTAGGTTGGGGAGGTAAACAGACAAGATAAACAAGATGCATACAGGGGCGGTATATGACACATGTGGTGGGTGAACACCTTTGATGGGGAGGGATGTTTGGAAATCGCACTCCCATGAGCCCCCAGATGGAAACAGTGCGACTGAGGTCCCCACCCATGGGCAGTCACCACGGCACCTTCGTGGCCCAGAGTGTGGCTGTGCTAGGGGCTGTGTAGGAGGGGCAGGCTGACCCAGGAGTTGAGTCACTCAGGCCTCAAGCTGGCATAGAGGTTCTGCAACAGAACGTTCAATCTCTCTACGCACCACAGCCCAGACCATTCGAAGGGTGATTGGTGCCCCTCCTCTGCCCACACTTGCATGGGGAGGCCAAGCCCATCCCCTGCATCACTTCCACCCGAAGGTGGCACAGGGCCAATGGAGGAGGAGGTCCCAGGCTGGGCACCAGATCTGCTGGTGCCAGGTGCCATGGCCAGCTGAGGTGGGACAGGTGGGTCCACTGGGACTGCCCTTCGCATACGAACTATGTTTTGGAGAGTTTAATAAAGATATGGGTTAGTAACAGTCAACAGCATTCCCAATTAGTTATAACAGCATGCAGAAGTATTCCCGTTAACCCAACACACCAGATTTTCAACAGTTGAAAAGCAAGCATAAAACATGCATATATAGAACAATAGTGGACATTACAACAGCATACAGGTTGAATTGATGGCAACAGGCCACCAATATTATGGTATTTTAACAGGGCACATGCATAGAAATTAATGCAAATATCTATAAACCCAATAGGACATATGTCCCAACAAATGTTTTGAGATTAGACATACCGACTGAGGTGTGGAATTGCATTTTTTATGCACATACAATAGGGTGGGAAAAAATAGCTCAATTAACAACTTATATATCCTTCTAGTTTTCACTACATTCCTATTAACTGCAGTTATATGTCCCTTACATGTATTATTACACTACCCAATGTCCTTATATTGTGCAATTGGATTTTGCTAGATCATTATATACATGAGCTGTATCTTACATACAAACTGTCCAAGATGCAGATGTTACTGCAACATATTTTGAGAGTTGCTCACACACACTACTGCTAAGATGGTACACTGACAGATCTACTTTCATATAATTTTCTAGATATGGTCAGGTGAAAGTATCAGTTATATGTTAACAGCTCCCTACATTTCTGGCAGCACACTGACATTTCTGGGAAACACAGTACCAAGCTACTCATGTGCCAGATTAACCTGTACATACTGGCCATGAACAAACAGTTGAGGGCTGTACATATGCATACAAGCTACTGGCACTCCCTTCATTCACGTTATATGGGCCTACCCAAGTGTGAGTTGACACTGCTTAATACAACACTACTATTTGTAGAATGCAACAGTACAACAACATATCAAAGAAAATGACACAGACACACTCCATGAATCATACATTTATTAAAGGATTATTACACCTTTATTTATTGGGTTAAAAGACTTTTTGAAGGCTCTCTCATTTATTTTATATAACAGTACATGCAGAATAATTACTAACCTGCCTGATTATGCAGCCTTTGCAGCCTATCTTCATGGGCTTGCTGGTTCATAGCCCGGACACCTGCAGCTGTGAAGTAAATGCAGTGATATTGAGACATACCTATCCATAGTATAGACAAGCATAGCAATTCTTAACTACTTAATACAATGGCTACTTACTCAGTGCTGGGGCATTACGCATTGTATGGGATTCCTGGATCCACTAGTCTAGTTGATCCTCCCTACATCACTTCAGGTCAGAATAATGGTGCCTGACCTGCTCACCAGTCCGAGGAACACCAGTGGCACTGGTGAGATCACGGGCAAGACTGTTCCAGGCCTCCATTTTATATTGGGTACCCTGGTACTGGCCCCGCAGGAGTCTTTCCACATGATTGTGGACAAGGAGACAAACCATTACTTTGGACTCCTCGATGCCCCGGCGTTGTGTTCTAAATCGAGTTCCTTCTCCAATACCAGCCATGCTGACTGCAGAAGGAAGCTACAACAAGTTATAGCAAGTATTCCCGCCTGTGGAGCTTAAATATGCCTCATTCCCCGCACTTATTTGTGATTGGCCAGTTTTGGAAAAACTCAGCTGTAGACACATCTGCTTAGCTGATGTTGGCAATGTTTAAAATTCCTTTGATAGATATGTGCCTGTTGAAAGTGCATGTTTATGAAATGCTGTCATGGCTTAGTGGTTAAGTACTGTGACTATAGTGCATAATATCCTGAGTTCGAGCCTTGTCACTGCTTTTTATTTTCCTACTGGGCAGACTTGATTGGTTAAGGTACAGTAAAGGAGGTGTGGCCGTGCTTAACTGACTTTGCTCAGCTTTGCCCAATGTTGCTCAACGTTGCTCGATGTTGCTCAATGTTGCTCAATGTTGCTCAATGTTGCTCAGTGTTGCTCAACGTTGCTTGACATTGCTCAATGTTGCCTAACGTTGTGCTGGTTAGCACGGTGTGCAGTTACACGCAAATAAGTTGTGGTTGTGCTGGTTAGCGTGGTGCGCAGCTACGCGCAAAAACATTGCGCTGGTTAACGCGGTGCACAGCTACGCGCAAATGGATTTAAATATGCTCAATACTGGTAAAATGTGCTTAGCAGTACTTTATATTGCTTAAAATAGGGTACTCATGCTTCAGAATGCATAACCATTTCACCTTCATATATATATATATATATATATATATATATATATATATATATATATATATCATTCGTTCACTACTACATTTAACATTTCAATGCTTTTTACAAAACTTGTACATAAAAAATGTCAGGAAATATTTTTGTATACAGATTTCCAACAGAAAATGGAATGTGCAGTAGTGGGACTCGAACTGGGAATGCCTCCTCTTTGTGCGAAGGCTCTAACCACTACGCTACCGCTATTTTACTTAATTTGCATATATTTTTCTTATTATCCTCTTCTGGTGTTTAAGCTGGTAACTATAGCTAAGCAATGGGCAAACCCGTGCAAACATGTGCAAATACGGGCAGCTATATCGGATTAAATAAAAAAAAATAAAAAACTATTTTTATTTTTAATTTTGTCAGTAGTTTAACATATGGGGGAGTGTAGTGTTACATTGTGCACATGTGAGCGGACTCGCTCATGTAACTTGAAATTGCGGCGTTTCTTCATTGCAGGGGCGTGGATTTTTGGACTGCTTGGCAGTCCAACACACCCCTTAAACTCGTCCACGCTCCATGTAAGCTTTAGAGTTGAGGCCGTGCACCCTCATTAATATACATGGCATGCTGCCTTCATACTCTTAGACTGGCGCTTCCATGTAAGACTAATCTAGTCTTACATGGAATATTAGTAAATCACTTAGTAATACACTGTCATCTTTCTCCATCAATACTTTTTCTCATAATCCAGTATGTAGGTGTCTTGTGCTGTACTGCAGCATGAGTACATCTTCCTAAAGACAGCACTATTTATCATAGCTGTCTATATTGTCTGATAACATTTTTCAATGTTTTGTGGTTCATATCAGATTTTTGCCCTTTCCTATCCCTGTATTCCTTTTCAATCTGCTGTTATAGTTATTATTGGTATAGTAGCCTATGTAGCACATGCCTCAAACACAGAGTAAGGTCAGTGCTGTGCCATTTCTTACCTTAGTGATCTCCATCAATAGCCACTCCCTCAATGAACATTACAGAACAACCACTATAGAAACATATTTTTAAAGATCAGCAATCCAGGGTGAGCGGCCATGAAACAGACAGAAGTAAAGGAATAGCTATCATTGTAGCACATATTATTGCAGATATCCCTTAGCAATGTATTTAAATAACACTACAGACCATGACTTCACATCCTTACTCTAGCAAATTACTTTGTAATGTAATGTTATCCCATAGGGCTTGTTAAAACATTGTCACAATATCAAACCTGCAGGTCCACTGGTTTTCATTTTAAATACTATGTCATATCATTGTGTTTCACATAACATAAATGTCTGAGTGTGCCTCATTGCCCATGTATATATCAGCAAATAAAGCCTCCAGATAGCAACTTTTCACAAGAATTCTTCTAATGCACATTGATAAAAGTATGTCATAAATTTCAATTTTTAAAACAATGGGCTGCCTTTTTCAGAATTATGCAGTGCTAGGATTAAACACTTTGTTATCCACTCTATTGAGAAGAAAGTACACAATTTCAGATTACCTGCTCGATTGTACAAAGCTGTTTTTCATGTAATTTCATTCTCAAGCAAGGTTACTGGTGTAATTGTGAAAATAGCAGAAATCATAGCAGTTGGTTTCGGGACTGCTGGTTGGCTCATAATAGAACAGCAGACTTACTGTTAGTCCTAAACTCAGTGGTGAGGCTGTGATTAAGGTTCTCGCTGTAAATTCATCTGTAAGTGTACTATAGTTAAACTGCAGTATGCAAGTGTTAGAAACACAGTCTACCCATTTGTGGCCCTGAGACAATTTTTAGGAAAAGATATTTTGTAAAATGTCAATTATAAGACTCTTTCCTGCAGCTGGAACTCCTAACACTTTCATAAGATCTTCCTTAAGTCGGGTGTGCAATTTTTGTAAATGTGACAATTTTCAGAAGAAAATGCATCTAGTACACTGCAGGATTCAACTTCTCCTTAATGTCAGCCATTTAGTAAGCTATGCTGTACAAGCAGGTAAAACAAATGCTGACATGTTAGTTTTTAATTCAAATATCTGTTTTACAATATATCTTCATTGTTTTAAGTACATTCATTAATAAAATGTACAGCTACTATTTTCAGAGTTTAATCTCCTTATATATTTCTGTATTTTGAGTAGTGGACTGTGTAATGAATACATGCATTTGCAAAGTTTGTATCATTTCAGCATGTTCCAGCAGCAAGGCAAATTAATAATCTTTGGAAAGGAGTAAATTGCATTACCTGATTTGTTTTGCAGTTCACTGGGGGGAACTGTTCTCTGTATGTAGGAAGTGATTTATAAATGTTCTTACAGGAAATCATCCACAGCAATATTTGTGAACATGACACTGAATGATACTTGTAAAGCTCAGACATCCAGTTATTAGCTGGATACTTCCTCTTCAAAGTTTTAGTTCTACTTAGAGCATTGCGGCAGTAGTTAGTACAAGTTTTTTTTCTGATTGGGTTTTCTTCTATAGGAGGCATACAGTGCATCTTCTGAATGGTAACATATTCAGCTCTTACAGAACCCTCCCTCATACCTCAGGAAAGTCCATGACCTTTCTATAAATCAAAAGGTACTTTAGGCATTCCCTTACTACACACACACACACACACACACACACACACACACACACACACACACACACACACACACACACACACACACACACACACACACACACACACACACACACACACACACACACACACACACACACAAACATATGAATAGGTACGGACATACAAAAAAAGAAACAAAAATTTGCCTACATCAAAGGGTGTATAAAAATGTGCAGTTTTTTTCCAACATTAACAAATAAGCAATACTGCAGATTATTTCCAGCACAAATGACTGCAACAAAAACAAGCAGCTTTCTGAACTCATGATCAAAATTAAACAGAATGCCTTCTTTTTGTATTCAAGTCTAGGACCCCCCCCCCCCCAAAAAAAAAGAAAACACAGACACAAAATCACAGCAGCAATTGCTTTCAAATAACAGTCTAATAGGTCTCCTCTTTAATCTCCTCTTGTGTCCTAGATAGGTGGAAGATGTCCACATGTCCTTATTACAACAGCCCTGCTTTCTTTACTGCAGTACACTATCCAGCTTTTACTGCTACAGCCCGCTCTTTTAAACATCACTAATAATGTGTTGTCAATAAATTAACACACTAATTAATGCAGCATCTATGCTGAATTTCTGAAGTACTTAAAGAAACAATTCTGTGCATACATTTCAGGTAAATGATGCAACTGCACAATGCTTTTACTCAAAACACTAAACAATAACGTATAATTGTTTTTCAGTTCTTATAAACATACAAATCAGTTTTATCCACCATCATGTTAAGAATAAGTAGGTTATGTTACCATATACGTGCATATCGTTGTGAACAAAAGAAGACCATCCCTTAAATACAAAACGCTCATACACATTTGTAATCATCAAAATCGTTCTTAGTACTACTTTTGCTACTGGCTTGCAACAAATATACATGTTCATCACCTGTTATCCTCATGCATCCAGCCCAGTAATAGTTAATTTGTTATTTGCACAACATTTTCTGACTTGCCTGTGCCTCCCCATATAATAGTCAGATCCTCCACAGACAGACAAACCTCCCATATAAGAATCAGTGGTTGTAACTATTCTTTATTCAAGCAGAACAAACACAAATACCAATCCTTTCTGGTAAAGAAGTTCCAGTAAAGAAAATCAAAAAATTAATCCAGCAAGACAGAGGGACTCCAAACGGCCAGTCTCAATAAACAAAACTTTTACTATCGACACCTCAAGCACTTTCACAGACTAAGCTGCTTCTTCAGGTGATGTCTATCAAACTAAAAAACTCAGTTTAAATACCATATAATGCCTCCCTTGATGAATCATGTGACATCAAGGCACTCAAATTATTTAAACAAACAGACTCATAAAAACGTATGCATAACACCTAAGTACAGAAATCATAATACATTCATAAAAATACATATGCAACAAATATATATATATATATATATATATATATATATATATATATATATATATATATACACGCACACACACACACACATATATATATATATATATATATATATATATATATATATATATATATAAACATAAAGATACAATAATACAAAGGAAAAAAAAAACATTCAACGTCTTAGGTTCCTAGATTTCTGCTTAGGTTTTATAGGGACCACATCACTGAATATATGCCCACCATCATCTCTCAGTCTTATAATCCACTTAAACTCAAGTTGCTCAGTACTATTCCTGATGTCACCTCCTCTTATTATCTTGTGCACCCTCCCTATAACCAAAACCTTAAAAGTATGCTCAGTACCACTGGCAAAGTTTTATTCCCTTTGCTAATATGATACAGATGTTCTTTTATTCTTTCTCTAAGCATTCTATCTGTCTTGCCTACATAAAATTTTAAACGCAATAAACAGTGGGCCAAGTAAACAACGTGGGAGGTTCTATAAGTGGCAAAGACTTTGAACCTATATATTCTATCTTGGTCAGGGTGTGTGAAAGTAGAACTGCTGTCAATGTAAGTGCATACACTATAAGTGTCAGATGCTAAAGTGGCATTACTGCTATATTCATGCTTATTCCTTGTGTAACATAAGGTCCTTTTTAAGGATTTCATGTTCCTAAAGACAAACTTGGGGGAGGGCTCTATCACTCTGGAAATATCTTTGTCTGTCATAAGGACTTTCCATTGTTTTCTAATAACATTCATGTACATGGAAACATTATTAGAGTAATGTAATGCTACTCTCAGTTTACACTGATTGTTCCAATTATACATTACTTTGTCTAATGCAGATTTTGAAAAATAAGGTTTAGCTGTGGGCCGACTCAAGCTTTTAACCGTCTCTACATTTTCAACTATTTCTTGGTCACTATAACCTCTCATCCTTAAACAATGCTGTGTAGTTTCTACCTGCTGTTTAAACTCTTTTTCACGTACATTTAACCTGGAGGTTCTAAAGACTTGATTCTTAAACCACGTTACTAAAAATGTGGGTGAGGTGCATACTATGCCTATAAAAAAGATGGTTGACATGGCATGGTTTCTTATACAATTTAGTAAAAATGGAGCCATTCCCATCCACTTCAACAGTAACATCAAGAAAGTGTGTTGATGCATTCATTATTTACATACACCTCAAACTCTCTTAACTGCTGTTCAGTACCTACCCACAGAAAAAAACAAATCATCAACAAACTATATATATGCTTTGGTATCAGAAGTTCAGTCGAAGTCCGGAGGCTGAACGGCGACAATGTCGAACTCAACATTGTCGAAGTAGGAATCTCGCCCCATCTCGCCCTATGTTAAAGCCTGTTTCGAGGTTTATGTCGAGTCGTATTTTGACAATGTCAGAATTCAACATTGTTGCTTTCTCAAAAGTGGGTCGATGATCCCATCATTCGATGGGATCTGGTTCAACCTTCTGATGGTAAACTATATACATATATATATATATATATATATATATATATATATATATATTTTTTTTTTTTTTTGTTACATTTGCATTTTTATGAATGTATTATGATTTCTCTACTTAGGTTTTATGCATAATCTTTTATGAGACTGTTTGTTTAAATAATTTGAGTGCCTTGATGTCACATGATTAATCAAGGATGGCGGTATATGGTATTTAAACTGTTTTTTTTAGTTTGATAGACATTACCTGAAGAAGCAGTTTAGTTTGTGAAAGCACTTGTGGTGTCGACAATAAAATTTTTTTATTGAAACTGTCCATTTTGGAGTTCCTCTGTCTTGCTGGATTATTCTTTATTCAAGTTAATGGTGTGGGTGGAACTCATTGCAATTATCCTTGTTACATGCACTGCTAATATTAATGTTATACTAGCTAGCCCATTCTCTAATAAACAGAAACTTGATAACAGATATGCTACCAAATGTCCCTAATTTTCCCTAAGGTGGTATGCAACTTTTGTTATTTACAAATGCTAATTTGTACTTCAGACACTGCATCTGTTACAAATGGCCAAGTTATTTGTTAAAATGCCAACACACTCACTTTTCTTTAATGTACACTTCAACAAAATGGCTTCTGTGACTGTTGACTATAATATGAAACATATAATCCCAAAATGCATTAAACTTTCAGTGCCCTTTCTATGCCATACTGCATTCTTTTTTAAAAGGCAGTGGGTACTGCACATTTTCAGTCTAGTTACTAACAGGTGGC
This sequence comes from Protopterus annectens, assembly GCF_019279795.1. Classification (NCBI taxonomy): domain Eukaryota; kingdom Metazoa; phylum Chordata; order Ceratodontiformes; family Protopteridae; genus Protopterus; species Protopterus annectens. The sequence goes on from NC_056726.1 coordinate 100,886,498, forward strand.
AGCAAAAGGAATAATACATTAATAAGTAATTAAACCTCAGCAAGTCTCTTCATCTAATTGATTGCTCATAAATTTAAAAATAAGTTGTGCAAAAAATGTTCCAGTCTCTCTCTTTAAATTTCACTAAGTCTTTTGGATTTCTAATACCATGACTGGAATGGACACCATTCCTAAGTCAAAGTATGATTAAAGTTCATGAAATTAATATTGTTTCAATCGTTAATGTTAGCCAGAAGCACTCTCCACAGCACCCGCAATGTGCCCAGTAATGACCTCTTCTGCAATTCGTACAGAGTTACATGTGTTGTATTATAACACTTGTTGCTCCTACTAATATTGGAACTGTCGAGGTATCCTTCTTCTACACTGCCCTTGTTTCTGTCTGCAAATCCTGGTATTTTATGACATTGTATCTCTCTGTATACTGTAGTCACTGGGTGTATCAATTTCAATGATCAATGCTACTTTTGTCTTCTTTTCATAGGCCACTAAATCTGGTATTCTCACATTTAATTTTTGAACTGTTGGTAATGGGTGATCCCATGTGGTATAACCTTCATTATTTTCTATAATGCTTTGTGGCTCATGTTTCCAGTGCTTTTCAACTACTTCAATATCATAATGTTAGCACAATCCCCAGGGCAACAGTCTTGCAACATTGTTATGCCTTTCAGTATACAGTCCTTCTGTCAGTAGTATATCACAACCAGCAACAAGATTTGTGACTGTTTCCAATTCTGTTTTACAAAACCAACATTTGTCTGTTTCTCTGACATGTTCAATGACCTTTGTAAACCAACGTGTATGTAGTCCACTATCTTGGGCAGTCAATATTAACCTTTCGTCTTTTGGTTTAAATTCACCTCCCTTTAACCATTCCTGTGTTGAACCTGATCAGCATGAGGTTGCTCCAAAAGTTTTCTATACTTGCTACTATATTTATGCATTTTCCACAATCCTTGGCTTCTCATCTGATCCTTCAGCTTATACTTTTTCTTTTGTTTTTTTTCTTGGCACATTCAGTTGTTGCCTGATTTTTGTCTACTTCTGATTTGATTTCCATTCCTGCTTGGCACAGATATTCTTCTGCTAAACTAAGCAAGGAAGTCATCTTAGACATACCCTCCTCATGTTTTGAAACTTTCACTACGTTTGGATCTTGTGAGATCAGAAAATATGTATGTAGTCGTATGATTGCAGATCTATACATGTAATCAGTTTTGAGGAGACCCATACCTCCTTCAGAATGGGGAATATATAGTCTTACTTTACACTGATTTTTACAAATCATTTGATAAGAGTGGAGCATCCTTCTTGTTTTTCTGTCCAACAGATCCAACACCTCTTGGGGCCAGTCAATCACTTCAAAACTGTAAGTTAGGGATATGAAGAGCAAATTGGTTTATAGGTTGGACTTTGTCCCTAGATTTCAGTGCTGATTTCAGTATTAATTTTCGGATTCTAAAATATTCCTTACTAAGTTTTATTTGCATTTGTTCATGTTTTATTGTTGATCCTTCACCAGTTCACATATATTTATACACTCCCTCTTGCTCAAGTTCTTTTATATCACATTCCTGTCCCAGATTGATGTTTTCTTGGTGCTGCAAACTTCTTGCTTTAAAGGTTGTTTTTTCACATTTATCAAGACCAACTATCATTCTTATATTATCTGAAAAAGTTTTTCTCACTTGCAGGTGTGCTTTCAGTTCCTTATCTGATGAACTATTCAGTTTTAAATCATCCACACAAAGAAGATGAAAAGTCTTTACGCTTTGTTCTTTTCTGGGAGCAAAATTGTAGCCATGACCTAATCTGTTAAGTAGACAACTTAATGTGTTAAGAGCAAGACAAAAGAGCAGAGGTGACAAAGTCACCCTGGAATATCATCCTCTGAAGTTCTATCCCTGGAATAATAATTTGCCCTTTATCAAGGTTTAACTGCAAAGTGGTTTGTCATTGTTTCATGGTTGTTGTAATCAATCACTCTAGGGTGTATCTTATACATTCTTAAGCACTCTTTTATCCATAAATCTGAGATACTGTCAAATGCTTTTTTTGTTGTCTATCCATGCCATACTTAGATTCTTCCCCTTTTTACAGTTCTCCATTGTTTAACAACAAATGATCCTTTGTTCCATATGACTTTTTTGTTACCCTTTTGTTCTATTGCCGTGATTGAGTTTTTTCCTAAATGACTATAAATTCTGTCTGCATCAGTTTTAGTGTATATTTCATACATCATCAGAAGGCAAGTTATTGGTCTATTGTTTTTAGGATAGTTTGCAGGTTTGCTCTTAAGTAGGATTATTGTTTTTCCTGCTGTTAACTAGTTTGGTGTCTGTTCGGGGTATGCATAAAAATAGTTCTTACTCATGGCAAAATCTTTATGTAAAGATGTTAATACTTTTAGCCAGAAGTTAGGTACTGCATCTGGGCTTGGAGGTTTTCAGTTAGGAGCTTTTCTTTACTTTGTTTCAATCTCTCTAGTTGTTACTTCATCCAATTTCATATTCTCTACATTTGAACTTCTTATTCTTTCTTTTACTTCTTCTATTCATATATCATTTTTGTTATGTTCCACAGGATCGTCATAGATATTTCTCTAGAATGTATCTGTTTCTTTTTTTGGTCATGTTTCAATTCCTTTTGCCTTGTTTTGCAGTTCTCTATAAAACTTTTTCTGAGTCATCAATAAAATTGCTTATTTTGTACTTTTCCTTTATATTTATCTGCATATCTTCTAAGTTTTTCTGCCTTTGCTGATATTTTTATTTTATTATTTGTGATAGTGCACAATATATCCTGAGCTCTTCTGATACTCCGTGTTGTTTTTATTGTGTCTATCTTTCTGAGTATTTTGTTGATCTGTTCCCTCTCCTAAACTCTTCTAACAGTGACACTTCTTGTCTTAATTGCTTAATAGTTTTCTGTATTCAATGCTTCTGTGATGGCATTTGATTTCTCCCCTTCCATTCCCTTACTGCCCTGTGTTTTTGTGGTAAGACTTTATCTGTTATTAATTCAGCTGTACAGTAATATATCCTATTTACATCTTTTATATCACACAAATCTCTGTGAACAATCCTTAATACTGTGTTCATTTGCTTTATCAAACTTTATTGACTTTCTGTAGTCTATGCCTTTCTTTGATGTTAATATGTTTGATCATCTCTATTAAATCAGGCAACTCTTCTCTTAAATCATTTTCTTCTAAACTGAGGGCACATTCTTTGTTCTCCATTTCCTGCAGACAATACTATGTTAAGGTTACTGCACATTTCAAAGCATGTCAAAAATGCAAATCCATATACAGTACAGATTTGTAGGCAGGGGAGCACGCAGGATTTTTTGTAGAGGCGTGAAAACCCTGAGCCCCCCCACTCACCTTCCATGCAGCCATTTCAGTGTCTCATTACTTGCCTATTTCTCTCCCATTGCCATAAACACTGTTCAAAACTCTCAGTGTGCATACTGTATAATGGTTTACTTCTACAATGATTACAGATATTTGGATTTAACTTACAACTTTTCTTTCAAATTTTATAGCACAAACATTCCCAGACATTTGCTAAACAAAGCAATAGTTTTACAGTGAAAACAGACATAGGATTAAAATGTCTTTACCTTTTAAACTCACATTCACTGAAACAGTATTGAAATCCACATTTAAAGAAAATGCATCTGGCCAGTGGCAGGTTAAGTTTACCTTTGGGCTGTTTTCAAATCATAGGCCCCTTGCACACATTTTTAGGACCATGCAAAAGTTATTTGATTCACCTTCCTGATTGTATTAATTATAATATATAATAATTGAATTATATCCCTTGTATAATACAGCACCACTTGTTAGAGTGTGTTTTAAATTTATAGTTTTGAACATTTTTCCAGTAAGCAATGAAATAAAACATATGAACCAATAATGAGAAACTGCTAAATTCAGAACATTTCAACCATAAAAAGCAACTCAAACTTCTGTCATTACAATCCACCAATATCAGTCAATATTCACAATCTCTGCAGAAGTAAAAGTCATCTGAATAATTCCACATTAAAGAGATCTGAAACTAATGAAGAATTTGTTGCTAGAAAACAACTTTATATTTCAGTGTTTCATCTACAAATTCAGTGCCTGTTGCCCTTGAAGAACAAATTACCTATGTTACATTAAAATAAATGTTAAGCTGGTATATTTCAATAGGGGGTGGGTGGTAAGCTGAAAAACAGGTTCATAGTTACTAGGTATCTCATCCAAAAGAGGGCATACTCAGGACTACAGCACTCTACCCCTTTAAATTACAAATCTACATACTGTATCTACCCTCTGTATCAAGATACATGCCTACTACCTGCTGTGCTACTAACACTGCTTTAAAATTCTATACCGCAATAGTGATACCATTTGCTAAACAAAACAGTTGCCCATTTTAAGCAGACTTAGCATGAGCAGCAGTAAACTCTTCCCTTGAAGCTTACAATTCCTTGAAAATGCACTTGAAAATAAATTCTACCTGCTGACTCTAACTAGAGCATTTCACTCTCTCTTGCATACAGACACCTCATCCACTTAGGGAAAGTAATCCGGACAAAGCCTAAAATAAATTGGGGCAGATTATAAATATTGCTCTCATGAACTTAGAAAAATGCTAGAATAACAGGATTTGTGTTAGTATGCATTTTTCTAAAGGATATGACCTGTAAAACTCAAATGTCTGTCATTATTTAGTAACTTCAATTCTTTTTAGGAGGAATATGGGGTAAAAATCTGGACATTCTACAAAAATCTTGAAAGCTGAGGGGTATGTTCCCTCCCTCTTATACACACACACACACACACACACACACACACACACACACACACACACACACACACACACACACACACACACACATACCTCTCAATGTCTTAGCACAAAAAATCTGGACAAAGCCTGTTATAATGTTGGGGACAAAGGACCAAAACTAGGGAAACATTTAGAAAGTTGCTAGAATAACAGGATTTGTGTTAGAATCCATTTTCTGAAGGCTATGAAGTTTGAAACTCAAATGCATGTCATTATTTAGTAACTTTAACCATTAGCTCATCCCAGTGATTTGTCAAAAAAACACACAATTTTTATAAGGAACAGACCAAAAATATAAGGCAAAAATCTGGACATTCTATAAAAATCTGTACATTTGAGAGGTATAACACACATATACATCCCCTACCTCCTTAGAAAGTGGATAGAACAACAAGTCTTGCATTAGTATGCATTTTCTGAAGGATATGATGTCTAAAGCTCAAATGTTTGCCATTATTTTTTGACTTCAGTCTTCAATGATTTGCCAGAAGAACACAGTTTTATGAGAAACAAACCAAAAATATGAGGCAAGAATCTGCATAACAACAAGGTATGAACCTCCCCTCCCTCTCACACACACTCTCCTACCTCCCTCTTATTTACAGACAAACACAGACACACACCCCTACCTCCCTCTTACACAGGCACACACACTGACCTACCTGCTTTTTACACACACCACTACTGTTACCTACCTAATTCTTGCATAATCACATACACACTCCTACCTACCTATTTCTTACATCTACACACCCCTACCTACCTATTTCTTGCACAGAAACACACACATACACACACACACACACACACACACACACACACACACACACACACACACACACACACACACACACACACACACAAACACACACACACATGCACACACACCTCTTAAACACTTAAACACACGCACGCAAACATCTCTTAATTACTTAAACACACACACTCACACACCTACCTCTCACTTGTACATTTGTCTGCAGTCAAAACCTCTTCTGCAATTCAAATTCCACATGGGCACTGAAGATAAGGTGCAAACCATCAGCCACACAGACACAGAAGATGAAAAGAAGTTGCAAACACCTGTTGCGTCTATGCTGCTGGACGCAAAGGGTGTCCTTAAAGAAGAAGACCATTAAAATAATTATTTTTTTAAATTAAAAGAAAATTAATCTCCTGGGCAGCCAGTTCCAGGGGGTTGCAAGTGCGCTCTCTTGCACCTGCCTGTGGGCACCCTTGTTTACAGGAATTTTATTTTACCTGATATTTGATTTTAGATGAATTGCAGAAAATGAGTCTTGAAAGCCCTTTCAAAGTTAGTATATTTGCAGATGATTTGGTCTTAACACAACATTTGAAGTTTTCACTGTGTTTGCTTGAAGAAGGGAATGCCAACGTTTGTGTCCTTGGGTAAGGCTTTCCTGACTGACATTCATTTTAGTTGTCATCAGCCAGATATCCTCAGCACAGGATGTCTGTTAACTTGATAGTGTCCAGCTAGCAGAGGCAGGGCAGGAGTGTATAATGCCAACCAGCTGATATTCCTGTCATTAGTGCTTTATTTTGATCAGGGGTTTCCTGCCTTGTTAGTGGCTTGCTAACTGATTAGCATAAGGGAATTTTTGCCAAGCTTTCCATTGCCTCATTTGCCTTGGTTTCCAAAGAAGATACTGAATGTAGCCAGCATTTGCAAGCTTTCTAGTCCTTACTGTCAGTAGTTGTTAGGGGGAATGGGGTTATCTTTATAAAAATGACTACAAACATAGTGATAGTTTTCTTTTACATCACAACCTGCATGTTATTTTACATTGTACTAGTATGTACATCTCTCAGCTATCTAGAATTTGCCGATATTCAGATTTTTACAGCATATGTTTGTTTCTCATAGCATTTAATGCTCTCTGACAAGCTCTTGAGGGTTGAAGTAATTAAATAATCACAGGCATTTGAGTTTCAACATGCATATCATTTGGAAAATGAATGCTAACACCAAACCAGTTATTCTAGGAACTTTTCAGTTTCTAAGAGCAGTTTTTAAAATCTATCCCACATTTTGAATACTTGTTCTGCTATTAGTTTGGTTTTGTCCAGATTTTTTTAAGAGGTTGCAAGGTTTGCCATGTCATTTCATACCTCAAAAAGTTAAGTTTGGCAAATATGTGAGTAGGTAAGACTGCAACTGCTAGCAGTGGTGTCAGATTTCAGTGGGCTTTACTACTTTTACTGGGTTATTTGGGCAGAATAATGTTACAGTTTCCTTTGGGTTTCTATTCAGGCTTGTTTGGTAGGAGAGTCAGGTTACATTTTAGTATCTGCATGGTTTGGACCTGTGCTTCATATACAAATTTTAGGTGGTGATTTTGGTTGTAGGAGGAGGGATGGTTATAATTTTAAATATTATGCTAATGACCCTCCCTCAGTATATTGTTTTCTCACCAACCTGGTGAAGGAATTAATCCTTGTCAGCTGTTACATTAATTACTTCATATTGATGGATGCAATTCCCACCTTCATGGCAAGGACAGTTGAGGACACTAGCTGATAACCATTTTGAAATATTGGGACCCACTAGAGTGCGTCTCAAAACACAGAGACTGAATGGCTGAAAAAATGGACTAACATATATTGTCTGAGACTGCCATTTCCTGGCATATTCCCTTTTCTTCAAGGTATGTAGATCTTGGGGTATACATATATAAGTTTAGGGGTGCAGGGGGGCTTGCTCCCTTGCAAAAAGAAGTTGGTCTTGTGTTTTATTTTTATTTTTTTGGTTTGATTGCACTCTGCATTTCAAGTGCCAGCATTTCAATAGGCAGCCCTCTTGTCATTTCCCTTACCTTCCCAATCTTAGTGCTTCCCATCTTTGAACTTATTGTTTCATCCCTGGTGCAGAAGCCATTCAGTATTATACCTCCTTATTAGATTTTAATTAATTTTCCATTAAGTTTTTACTTGCAGTGCCAGTACGTCATAAAATAAAATAAAAAAAAAATGAAAATGAAACCGTAATACCTAAATACCATCTTTGTGCATTGTAAATAATATAGGATATTGGTGGCAAGGTTAGTGGGTTTGACATGTCAATGTTTTTTTTTTTTTTGCGGTACTTAATAGCTATGTTAATGAGCCTACAAGCATCCTTGCTGGTTTAGTTAAGAGCATAATGTCCCAGGCTTTGATGTGGATGGTGCAGGGTTTGAGCTTTGCCAGGTGCAATGGGTTGTTTATGATTGCTGCCTGTTTTGTTACCAGGTATTCCAGCTGTTTTGGGGTAGGCAGTTTTAACGTTATTACATTAGTGTACATCCTTACCGTGTGTGGTCATCAATTAATTAATTAATAATATCATTTTTTTTCTGTTTCTCCCTTCCAGCCATGTTAGCACTAGAGGAATTGATGCACCATTTGGAGATAATAGACCCAGGAGAGGAGGCCTTCCTTGAAGAGCTCACCTAAGAGCGAGATGTGTCAGCTAGGTGTGCCAGTTGCTCAGAGCAAGAGGGTGAGAATGCCAACAGTAGAATCGGATCCTAAGGTGAGCAGACCATTGTTTAAGAAACTGAGATGTTGGTCTCAGAGAAGGTCATCACAGTCCTCAATTGTAGGACAGCCTCCAGTCAGTCCTGTGGTAGATCAACCCCCAGTCACCTCTGCAGGTAATGTGATTGACGTAGATTGTCCTGAAGAGGTTAGTCTTTAGGATAAGGCAGTGGAGACATTTCTTGAAGGCTTTTTAAATGTGTTGCTTTTAGAGGCCAGGTCTAGACTTTTTAAATTAGATATTGAAAAAGAGGTAAATAACTTGCAGCAGGTTCTCCCACCATCTCTAAGGAGGAAGGTGTAGATGTAGTAGCCTTCCTTTTTAAACCTTACCCCAGATCAGCAAGTTGTTGTTGGGCAATATTTTCTGGTTATTGGGCAGCATAGAACAGTTCGTCTTGTGGCTTAGGGCTTGTTATATCAAGAGCATATGTTAAAGCACATATTCCCATTGCAATTAAGGAAATAATCTACTACAGGGAATATGTGCATGTTCTTAAATTGATTTATGCTGATGAAGTTCAGAAATTCCAGGAATTAGCAGCAGTCCTTGCCACACTGGCAAAAAGGCAAATGAGCAAGTTTATGTTGAGGAAATGGGGTAACTGAGTCATGAGCTTCATCTTATATATGGAGTGATTTTCGAGAAAGACCCTCAGCAGGCTGTGCTCCTGCTGTTATATTTTTTTACCCTGTAGGAAGCACATCCCATTAAGGGTGAGTCAGCCTGGCACTGGTGCAACTAGAAGTTCTGTAAGTTGAAGGCTGTGAATAAGGCATTGTGATGGGATGAATATCATCCAGATACATGGTTAAGTCTGATGATAGATAGGCCCAAGCTGCCTGCTCATGGAGGTTGAGATGAGCAGGCAGACAAGGGGAAAAGCTTGTTGGGCCCTCAATAGAGGCAGGTATGAATGACTGGCTTGCCGCTTTGCTGACCTATGCTCACAGTGTAGTATACGGCATTAAGTGGTTAATGCTGGCTAAATGGGGGACAGTATCACCTGGTGATTTCCCCAGGGCAGGGATGGCAAGGAGTCAGGCCTTCTTACAGAGCAACCAGCCAGGGGCAGTAGTTCTTTTTGGGGGGATAAGGGAACTACTTCATTTCAAGGTAATTTTCACAAGTATTGTCTCATATTCTCCAATTAATATATATGTTTTGTCTAAGGTGTGACTGACTTACTCAAATGTATGGACAGCACAGTATTTATTTATTTATTATTTTATTTATTTTATATTTGTTGACCGGGTTTGTCCGACTGGGCTACAACTGCCCATTTTCAGCGGAGGCCCTAGGAGAAAAGCTCCAACAGAAAATGGAAATTTTACATATTGAATACATATAGAAATACATTCATTAATACCACAGATTACTGCATTACAGTGCCACACATTACATTCATCAGTACCACAGATTATTGCATTACAGTGTCATACATTAAAATGTGGAATGTGAAATACATATAGAAATACATTCATCAGAGGGATACATTCATAATTACATATTATATACATAATAGTGCAATAGTTACATAGCTGAAATAATTTACTAGTTATGTTTGTACAGTGATGCACCGAGAGGAGAAGGTAAAGTAGTAAGTCTGTTTATTGAAGGGAAGGCAGAGAGAAGAGAAGTAGATGTATTATTTTATTTTGATTTTAGATTTTCAGTTAAATTAGATGCTTTTCCTGAATGTCTGGATTTTTAAGAACCTGAGGCCAGTTAGCAGTAGAGAGGAGGTAATCAGAAAATTGTTTAATAAGGAGACAGCTGCTGGCAGGATAGCCATCTCATTCAAGGTTCCTCGTTTTTACCCTTTATGACCCTCCCTGCTGTGTCTTTTCCCTAAGAAGAAAAAAGGAAAGTTTAGGCTGATGCATCATCATTTATCATTTCCCTAAGATTCCTCAGCCAATGCCTGCACTAGCAGGGATAAGACCTGGGTAGAGTACTTATCACTGGATTATACCATATGACCTATTAACGATTCTGTACATATAGTACCATTTCTGCATTCTCCTATACATGCTGATAGTATGACCTCTTTAACAGGTATTTCCTTCTCACACCAACAGCCCATTTGAGTGCCCTTTAAAAAGTGTATTTCAATCTTCCTTAGCTTAGAACTTAAATATGTACAATCATGATCATTACGCGGTGGTTCAGTGGTAGCGTTTTTGCCTCACAGCAAGAGGTTCTCCTGTACAATTCTCGTATGGAGCACTTTTGTGTGAAGTCTGTATGTCCTCCCTATGGTCGAGTGGCATTCGAAAGACATGCATGAATGGGCGTGCCTTCGTTGAAGGTTTGGCATTGGGCTGGCACCTCGGCACCATAAAAATCGACTGCCAATCATTAGCGGACCGGAGTTCCGCTGTGGCAACCCCTAACCAGGAAAAGCTGAAAGAAAAACAACAACAACATGATCATTACATTTCATGATCATGCATCTTTTAAGTGCAATTTATAAAAGTGGTTACTATTGGAAAAAATCAGTGGGTCATATGATACCTTGTGTAGTTTCACAAACTGGAGACCCACTAAACAAAAAAGGCTCTTCTTGTAGCAGTTTTCTTGTTACAACTTTAACAAGCAGCAATTTACAGTTACTATCATAAATGACCTGTTCTGATCTCCAAAAATTATATTATGCTAATATCCTTCCCCTCCCCCATCGACTGGTCATTGTTGAGAAAAACTCCAGCTCATCATATCTGTGGCTGCATGATTTCCAAGCCATCTCATGCACTTTTGTGGTGCATTTCTTCTGGATTCTTATGAGTAACTTAATGTCCACTTCATTGTATGGCATACAGAGCATCTCACAGTGCACATGGTACAGTATCAGCAGAGTCACTGGTGTGAAAACATTCACTCACTGCTTCTGGAGTTTATTTCCATGAGTGTGTGTGTGTGTGTGTGTGTGTGTGTGTGTGTGTGTGTGTGTGTGTATATATATATATATATATATATATATATATATATATATATATATATATATATGCATCTACTTACTGAAATCCCAATTTGTCAAACTTCACAATGACAAGGCAAAGTTGCCGAAGATGTAGTTTCATGAATATCCAGATCTCTGTAAAATAACTCTGGGAAATGAACCACTTGTGCAGCAACACTTCAGCAACAAACCAAAGCAAATCAAACCCACCCAAATGGGGGCTATACCTCCACACCCCTCTAACTAAATATACCAACTCCAAGATCAGACTATAGTGCAGAAAAGGGCAAAGTTCACTATGGTGGCCAAGTGGTTCATTTTCCAGTTATTTTATGGAGATCCAAGTGTTCGTGAAACTACATCTTCTGCAACTTCGTCTCATCTTTATGAAGTCTGATGAAGTGAGATTTCGGTAAGCAGAAATAGATCCATATCTATCTATATCTATATCTATATATCTATATATACTTTCTGTTTGCTGATGCCTTTGTTGTCTCACCTTGCCTCATATCTTTTCCTTATTTTATTCTTATCAAGTTCTATTCCTACAACTGATACTTCACACCAAGGTTGTTGTGATTATGACCTAAGTGTAGTACTTTGTGCCAAAAGACACAACTGCAAAATTTGACCTCACATACACAACCTTCCCAAGTCTGTCCTTAGGTGAATAGCCCTGTGGCGCTACATGTATGTGTAGGGCTAGAGTGCAGTCCTGGGTTCAAGTACAGGGTGGACAAGCTTTACTTTGAGGGTGGGTGGTTGGTGTAAAGAGCAGCGTTTGATTTTCCCATGGGGTATTGGCTAGGCTTAAAATGGCCCCCAATGGCAGTTAGTCTAGTACTAACCTATGAACCTTAGACTCTTTTCATTATTCTCCACTGCTGTAACTATCTTTAATCCATCAGCAAGGAAGCTACCATGCTGTTCCCACTGATAAGCCTGAAACAACCACAACAAAGAGTTTTGAACCTGGGACTAACGCCTGTGGTACTATTTGTCACTTTTCTTATTTATGACATTGTACCTCCTTCACAGACCACTATGCCCTTTATACCAGGCAACACTCCAGTTTCTCTGTCTTGGACCTGTTATCTCATCCCTATTTTGCTATCAAACATCTGTTTGGGATGAAGTCAATGGCCTCGTTAAATTATACATAGATCATATCTACTGTTACTCCCCGTCTGGTCAACCTGCAGGGCAATGCATAAAGTTACAAAACTTACATATGTTGTAGCACAAAGAATTTGCAATGCAATAGGCAAAGAGAAAATACACAAAGCTACAAATTTCACACCAATTGCAGTGCATAAACATCATGTAAATATGTTATAAATATTGGCATCAACAATGTATAGACAAATGGTTAACGCATACTTACAAAGCTTACATCGATTTATACACATAGCACTTATACAACCATAAGCAAATAGACAATATACAAAATTACCAAAGTAATATGAACTTGAGCTCCCAGATGTCAAACAAATATACCTTAAAATACAATGTGTTGTATGTTTTGACTGCAGTTTTATCTTCCCTTATACCATACTTTTCAATCTGCTAGCTCAGCAGTTGTGTACAAAATTAAGTATTGTGGGGGACAAAGGCCCCAAATCCGAGACATTTTTTTTTAAATATTACTCTAATTTGTTTAAAAAGTTAATAGAACAACAGGTTTTGCATCAACATGCATTTTCTGAAAGGTAGTAAGTATGAAACCCTAATGTCAGGTATTATTGACTGTCTGACTGTGATCATGAGTAATTTATCAGAAAATAATTACTAAGGATGGGGCAATCATATGAGACAGCATCATGGATGCTCTGCCAAATCAGAGATGTCTTACAGTACAGATTTGGGTTTAATAGATGTAATACATTCACTCCAGATCTTATCTCAAACCATTCAGTGTTATGTTGCATTTTTTCTGTGTAACTGTGTGGCTGTGTAACTGTGTGGCTGTGTTGTAGGAAAAAACTTTATGTTATATATATATATATATATATATATATATATATATATATATATATACATACATATATATATATATATATATATATATATATATATATATATATATATATATATATATAAAATATTTACACCTGATTTTTACTGTTTGCTGACTGCAGGCCTAGCTAGTTATAACTTGGTACGTAGGACTCTCCAGACCTTTTTCTCCAAGTATTACATATTGAGTAATTTCCTGTGTAAATGATTGGTAGGAGAAGTTTTATTTGATTTATATTTTATTTTTAATCCCTCACTTTACTCTTTGTTGAAAGAAAGGAATAGACAGTAGGCAGACAAAACATGACCCTCCAAAGGTCCTAGCTAGTTATAAGATGGTACAGATGGTGGACAAGACACTGCAGACCATATCTCAAACCATCCAGTGCTGTTTGTGCTTTTCTGTGCAAGTATTTAGTAAGTCAAATTTATTTTATTTATATTTTATTTTTTTACCTCTGATTATTACTGTGTTTGTTTTAAGAGAGGGATAGACTGTAGGCAGGCATACTATAGTGCACCCAATGGACTTAGCTAGTTATATTTTGAGCCTTGATGAAAATCAATGTAGTGTATTGCATGTGCAACAGGTGTAGGAGGTCACATTAAATTCTTTATGATGTATGTCCCTTTTTTCAAGGCTTGCTTAGTGTGCTTCCATTTAATATTGGATTGTTATATTCTTTGTGGGATTGTTATATTCTTTGTGCGATCTATTCACAACTTACTAGTTTTTTTTAAATTTCTTTGAATTCCATGATTATTGATTTAGACATTTTGCTTCTTATAAAATTCTCAACTTGTCAATGAGACTTTGCTGATTTGCTGAAGCACAAATATCTTGTTCAGTATTCTAAATGATGCATGTATAGAAAAGTTACACATAATAACATTGGAGCTTGTGTTCTTCATGTTATAATTTTGATAATTTGCTAACTATTGCTGATAGCAAATCTAGATGTGCTGAGTGGGATTATACTTGTGCAACTGGCACAACCTGAAAAAATGTTGTTACATATATTAATGACTGGGCTGATGATATAAATTACATTAGACAAAATAGAAAAAGAGCACATTTAGGAAAGAAGGGCCTTCTGCTAGTAAACATCCTTCACCCTGTTAAACTTGATATTATAGATGACACCTTTACAATTCAGGATGAAAATATACAGCAATCTGAGGATTCAGAGCATTTAAAAGAAAAAGAAAGGAAGGAAGAAAGGAGGGGAGAAGGTTGCAACAAATAACTAGGAAGAAAAATAAATTGACTAATGTGTGTAATGCTAAGAGAAAATATACTAAATAAAAGGACACTATACTGATATATAATATCCCTATTACAGGGCATAACAACTTTGTTCAATCATAAAACATTTAGCCTACAGAAAATGACATCATTGTTCTCTCACTGAAGGTAGAAATAAAAGTAGTAAGAGGTAGGCTAAAAGAAATAATTGCAAATTGAACGTGAAAGGATTAAAGAATGTTACTTAAAGGGAATTGAAGAGAATCTCAAAGGCTGATAAAGTGGCTCAGAATGTGGAAGTAAAAAGACAGCTGGGTGAGAATTGTCTACTTGTAAATGACGGAGGTGCTGAAAACTGTGAGATTTATAAGATGCATGGTGATAAAGATTATGGGGGGAATTTAATAAAGCTTACATGGACTGAACAGAGCTGAGGGGTGTGCATGAGCGCACCAACACGGAAGTGTCCGTGGCATGCAAATCACCTCATAAGTAGGTGAATTGCATACAAATGAGGGTGGCAGAGCAATCCAGCAAGCAGATAAGCAATCCTGCAGACCTGGTGTTGGTGTCCAAAATGTACACAAAAAAATTCAGTGTACAGGATGTTAAACAGAGAACAGGGGCTGTAAAAGTGCTAGTAAGTAGGACAGAAATAGTATAGCAGACAGATATGTGCAAAACTATCCACTGTGTGTCCAAAACCTAATCAAAATAATTTAAAATATTTTTTTAAATAATCAGATTATGTTTGCATGGTGTGTCTCAGTGTGCAAACATGTTGTTAAGAAAAAAAAATTAAAAAGTGTAAAATGAAAATTAGTAGTATGTGACACTAATGCAGTATAGGACCCTGCATGGAGTATGTACAATGACAGACTGTTGTGGTTGCTAATGAGGCAAGGCCTGGAACCATGTAGTTCCCAGGCTGTCTGCACAGATCTCTATGCAAACGAGCTGGGGTTACTGAATAGCAAAAATGGGTATCCATGTCCTCAGATCCCATCCATGTAGGCAGAGAACCATGTTGGTGTCCACATAAGAGGTAGTTGACATCAAATGAGGGTGTGTCCACATCCTTTTAAGCTCATTGGAGCACAGAGGTGCCTGTTTGCGCAGTGTGCTGCTCTGCTGAGCAGGGTGTGTGTGTACAATGTCTGCTAAGCTTTGTTAACTTTCAGGGCATTTGTTTCAGCAGGTTTAAACACATTTGCATGGTGCACCACCATGATGAGCATGACCTTTCATGGTGGTATGTACAATGACTGTTGAGCATTGTTTACCTTCTCAGCACATGTTTGAGTGGCACGCTGCAGTGCTGAATGAGGAAAGCTATAAAAAAAATTGTCTGAGAAAGGCAGTGATATCTTAATTATTGATGACTCCTCTTCCATTTGAACTAGAGTCATTAACAGTCCTTAATGATGTACTTGACAGGTGGAATGCATCATAGTTAGCCAATCACAAAGGCTACACCTACAGCAGAACACTATAAAGGTTGCAGAAACCCTACAACCTGATTTTATCCCCATACTCTGAACCAGTGGAATACAGACTTGGGACTTTTAACTGAAGGAATGCTAGGGGCTGCTGCAGACCTGCTACATATGTATGTGCTAGATGCTGAGGTCAGTGCTGCTACTGCTGCTGCTGCTGCCCGTAGGCCTAGACTGAGAAGGAGAAGAGTGTTCAGGCCCAGGGTAACCTTCCAGGGGCCCTGAGCTGGAGATTTTAGAACGCTACAGGGTGGGCAGGGATATATTGCAAGAACCCACTGAGCTCTGCCAACCTCAACTCAGACCCAGAGCCAACAGAGGGGAACCCATCCCAGGGGAAACAAAGGTATGTGTAGCTCTTAGGATACTGGCTATGGGTACATTCCAAAGATCAACTGGGGACATGATTGGGGTCTCACAGGCATCAGCATCCAGGATACTCCACCAGTTCCTAGATGCCATTCTACCATATGCCAGTGAGCACATTTATTTTCCCCTATCCCCTGAGGTGAGGGCCGGCAGTATGCAATACTTCTACCATGTAGCACACTACCATGAGGTACTTGGTGCCATAGACTGCACTCATGTACACATCAAGGCATAACCCAGTGAGGAGCATAGAGCCTACGTCAACTGCAAGGCATACCACTCCATCAACTGCCAGGTCATGTGCAATGCCCAGGGCATAATCACAAATGTGTGTGCTGGCAGCCCTGGTAGTTATCTCTACTCTTTTATCTGGCATGTATCACACCTATACCAGATGTTTACTAGGGGGGACATTCCACATGGTCATTACTGGGGGATGCTGACTATGCACTGGAACTGTGGATGATAACATGCATCAGAAATGCATGCATACCCACCAGAGAATACCACAATGAGACACACACACACAAATTAGAAACATCATAGAGCATGTGTCTGGGTTGCTGAAGTCACAGTTCCAGTGCCTCAGTATATCCGGTGGAGCCCTGCAGTACTCTCCAGCAACATGTGCACACATGTTCACAGTATATATCATGCTATATAATATGATCCTGCAGAAGCAGTTGCAGCAGGATCAGCAAAGGGAAAGGATACACAGCCCCCCCCCCACCTGTGCCAAGGTTACTACAGCTACACCCACAGGGGGAATCCAGGGAGGAAAACCCTGAGGTTGTCCCTGTAGGCAGAGTAGGCATGCCCAGTATGCCCTGGGCTTGGCCAAGAGACAACGCATAGCACATGCACTGACAACCTAGGGCCCTAGGGACTGACAGCTTACTCTGACTCGCATACATACTAGTGAAAATGATGCTAGCCAGCCCTCACAACCTGTAACTCACCATGTATTGGCTATGGACTGTGTGCATCAGACAGAGCCAGCCCCAAACTACAGGTCTGTTAACTGCTATATTCGCAGGTTAAGTCATACAGCTAATCACAACTTTTAAGGGGTACTAGAATATGGTAGCATATGTATGGACCTGCCACATGTATGTAAGGGAATATAGTGGGCTACTGGGCTGCTTGCAGAGATCTAACAACCACTTGAGACAACAGGTACTCTGTCCAATAGAGTGTGCCCCATAATATTCACTAGGCCACGTGGCTGGAAACCCCACTACATTATTCAAGGGAAATGCCAAACACTGGAATCACAGAACAGTCACACTACTTTAGTGTATGCCAGCCAGAGCATGGGCTGGTCATCCCCCACCTCCAGCTCATCAGTGTACCCATACAACTTCTGTATCAGTATATCTGCAATGATATATCAGCAGACCACCCAGTCCCATGGCTGTGACATAGAATCTGGCCACATGTTCTATGTCTTAGGTAACGCAGGGGTGACAATGTATGTCTGCATGCTGTTGATTGTGTGATGAATGATGCATCCCTATCTAGCAGCCTTTGTGGCTCAGTAGGCTAGGGACATTAGCATGGGTGATGGTGTTGATGGGTTGAATCTGGCAGTACTCACATCTTTTGCATTTGAGATAGTCGTATGGTGGTATTCCCAGGGACTGTTATGACCCCTCAATCTGTTACCGGAAGCTGGACAAAGCCAGACTGAATGGGAGGACAAAGGGCCAAACCTACAGACAGACATTATACATGATCTGAGTAAATTAGAACGTGGTTAGTACAACAGCAGGTTGCAACAAGTTAGATTAGCTGCAGGATCTAAACGCCATCACTTAAATGTCTCAGTAGTCACAACAATTCAGCGACTGCATTTTACTGTATATTACCAGAAAACCACAAATGTATGAGGAACAGAGCAGACATATGGGGCGGAATGCTGGACATTCTGTAAAAACATGTACAGAGAGAGGTATGCAGACTGTCACCCTGTGTATGATGTTACATCATGTACCCCAGTCATATCATACCTCTCAACCTCTTAGAGCAAGAAATTTGGCCAAAGCCATGAATAAAAGTGGGACAAAGGTCCACGAATGGAGATAAGTTTTAAATATTGCTCTTACAAATGTAGAAAGTTGATAGAATAAGAGGTCTTGCATTAGTGTGAATCTCCCGATGTGTATGGAGTCTGAAACTCAAATGTCTGCCATTATTTATCCACTTCAGTCTTCAATGCTTTGCCCCTAATTTGCCAAACAGAATGTTATGTAAAATGGACCAAAAATATGAGGCAAAAATCTAGACATTCTGTGAAGCTCTATACAGTTGAGAGGTATGAGTGACATATTAAGATGAGCAAACAGCAGGGGAATGCCTTGGACAATATTAGGGAAAGTGGTAACTGGCCTGCAGCACACATAATCTTGGACTGAAGTACAGTTAGCTCTGTGCTGGAGTCATTTTGTAAGTACTGACAGTCATACAGAGCATGCTTCTACACTTAGCTAACTTGAGCCCAAGTCAGTTGCCTCTACCGCTACATAAAAACACTTATTTATTATTAATATTAGGAACATTCAATAGATTAGACTTAGAAGGATATCGTGTTTTTATGTAGTGTTTTTATGTATTGTCTTGTTACGATGGTTAATCCTTTATCTTGAAATGATGAAATGTTATAGTATAGCCTTTATGTGTGCTTTATTACGAGAATAATGGTGATTGCCCTTTAAATGTAGGAACACGCTCACTTTATTAATTGAAAGTGGAAATGATGTCACTGTATTGTAAAGCATTTAAAGGCATTATTTTAATGAATTTTGTACTGGCCTGATGAAGCCTTAAATGGTGAAAGCGCTTGCCTTTATAATAAATATTTTGTTCACATAATCATTGCCTGGAGGTTTCTCATTGAAAACTGAAGATTTTTATGCGTTTGAAACTGGTATAAGTTATTTATACAAACGTTAATTGTGACTTTAACCAGTCTTCTGGAGCATATCGTTCTGCCGTCTCCAGTGTTTGTTTTATATATATATATATATATATATATATATATATATATATAGCTATATAAAGTACAATGATACAAAGACTCTCCACATATAGCTATATAACACATTTACTTATTGTATATACACACACAACAACAGTTAAAGAGACACCCGTTATACACATTTATATAGAAATGTGTGGCAATGTACGATTGTCCACACATACCCCAGAATGCTGGGGTTATCTGCACTTACTCATCACAACAGTTGTCTGACGGAACCAGACCAAGGCCACAACAGTGCATAATCTACTCAGCCACAGATCTGTGTGGCTGTACAATGTCACCCTGTAGACAGACACAGGTGGCCAGGTGGTGTAATGTACAATGGTTGCAATGCATGCCTTAGACAGGCCATATTGTCCCTTGTCACATGTCGGCCTATCAAACTGCAAGCAGCCATGTATGGCTGTACTGGTAACTGTACACACATAGTAGGGATATTACCAGGTATTCCACTCCTAGGACACTAGATACAATAACAGTACCAAGCAGTATCACTCTGCAGGCCACACATGCTGTCTAACAAAAGGCCACTTTGCGTACTCCACAAGTACTGTGCCTGCATCTATATATACAACAGAAATAACCTGTGGAGCATGCCATAAGTACTGTGAGCTGTAGTGTGTAATAGTAGAAAGGTAGGGGTGTCTAATCTCACATCATCCAACTTGTGCATGTGTGTGTAAATATATCCTCTTGTGGCACTGCAGACATGCCCATCTGGTCTATCTCTGTGCAATGGTTATGCATTTCTAAGGCCCTGTGACTAGCTGTCTTCTACATTGGCCTGTCTTGCAAGGCCTACTGATATCATCCACCTTAAGGGTGCTGGGTAACAGTGTAATATCAGATAAACTACATGGAGCATGTGATAAGTATTGTGAGTTGTAGTATGTAATACTAGATAGGTAGGGGTTGTAATCTCACATCAGGCAACTCTGTGTATATGCGTATAAATATATGTCCTCTTACAGCACTACAGACATGCCTATATGGGTTATCTCCGAACAATGGTTATGCTTTTTATGGGCATGTGACTATCTTCTGACCTGTAAATTGCCCTCCTCCACATAAGCATAACTGATGTCCACCACCTTCTAGGCTATTTACTTGACAACAGTACTACTATCTACTCTACGGGTCTGTCCTTTCTTTATGTGTACAAGTCCCCTATAGCTGCTGTAGCATGCACATACCTCTAAAGCTATTTGCATGGGACAGTATGAGCCAAGCAGTAACAACTGTGGGCACACTGCTACACAGAACACTGGCACTTCAGGTGGACCTATATAACTGTGGGCTGATGTAGTGATACTTTGCAATTTAGGTAATCATCCTGATGGTAATCCCGTTACAGACAGATTACGCACTACTAATTACATTACTTGACAGTGTGACACTTGAGAGACATGTATGTGTACAGTACAGAACTAAACAGCTATCATGCCTTGCTTGGCAGGCATGGGAATAGAACCCAATAGCAGTGACTGCAGAGGACATCTGCATGGAAAGTATGAATTGGCTGCAGCAACATTGAACAGACACTCCAGGTATACAGCCATACCAAGATTACACATGTTATTTATTTCATTTTATTTTATTATTCTATTTATTTCCTGTATGTTATGCTGTACTTTCACATTCTTGCTGATGATTTTAACAGTTTGTGACATCTAAACATACGATTATTTACTTATAATATGGGCTACCTCACCCATTTATCTGTAGTTCCAGTGGAGAGGGAATTTGTAAACATTACATGACTGATACCGTAATATTTAATGCTACATAGCACTGGGATTCAAACCCTGGTCTGTGTGTGGCAAAATGTACTACAGACAGAGCATTTAAAACTGAGCTACTGAGTTGCTGCTGACTACTGAATGACTGATATTTACCTAGAGCTCACCTGGAACCAGTATATAACCTGGCAGTAGTGCTACAGTTGTATACCGGACTGCAGTGACAGTAGAACACACATGTATGAAATACAAGCATGACAGAGATAGTAGGTAATCTATAGATTAGTATATAGAATGCAGGAGTACACTATATATTGTTATTGGTTTGAAATATCTGTGAGATCAACAAACAATTTCACATCATGGAGTGGGCTACCTCATCCATATAACTTGCTTACTTGCTGTTTGTGGATGACAGAGCATTATGTGAACAATATTGGCCTACAAAAAGCCTTTAATGGTACTGTATGTGTTAAAAAAGTCATTTGGCTGCCATTATAGTTGCATTCTATAGCTATTACAGTGTCATACTTGACTGCAGCACCTTACCTTGCAGCCCACATGCATACAGTTGTACTAAAATAGTTAAATCAAGACAAACCTGAGGTACTGTACATAATTTACCTTGGTGTCATTGGTATCGGTTCATGTGTTATTGCAGAACAGTTGGCATTATTAATTTCTTGACAAACAGCTCAAATTGCACACTTATTGCACTACAGACTTTATTGTATATACTACAGTTTCTGGTATTGTTTCTAGTTTTTATTAGACAACAGTTGTCATTATTCAGTTTTTGCAATACAGCTCTATTTCCACAGTTATTGCACTACAGACTTTATTGTATATACTTTAATGTAGTTATTGGTATTGTTTCATGTTTCTATTGCACTACAGTTGGCATTATTCATTTATTGCACTACAGCTCTAAGTTCACATTTATTGCAATACAAACTTTACTGTACATACATTATTGCAGGTAATGCTTTACTCTTTCTTGCTTATTTTACTACAGTTAGCATAATACATCCATACTCACCACACTCATAACACAACTTAGCCAAGTGCTTGGCATGTACCTCAAGGCTGTGAACCCTTTCTGCAACTGTTGGGAGAAAAGCACACCATTATGTAATACCAGTTTAGCAGACATTCAGGTTCGATATTGCTGAAACAGAGGTAAACATACTTACATACATGTGGGACATTCCCTGCCCAAAATTCTTGGACCCAGGTACCTACGAGATCCCCCTTTCATCTTTTCAGGTCATCATGGTGGTGATGACACTGCTCACCTGTGCAGGGGATACCAGTTGCACTGCTGATTTCTCTTGCCAGCTGGTCCCAGGTCTCCGCCTTGCACTCTGAGCCTTGGTAACCTCCCTGCAGAAGCCAGTCTCCATGTTTATTTACTAGGAGTCCAACTATGATCCCGGACTCCAGAATGCTCCAACATTGCCCTGAAAGCATAAACCCTCACTGCCTGCCATAGTATCCTTCAGAGACAGAACTTCAATGGATTATGCTGTATTCCTGTATATTGGGCTTAATATAGCCTGTTTTGCTGCCCTTACACACCATTGGGCAACATTTAAAGATGCGGTGCTTCACTTAGCAGCATGAAAACCAGTGCAGCTGAGCTGAGCAGTGCAAAAACTTGAGGAACTGTATGTTTGACAGTGCACAAACCAGTCAAGCAGACCCCAGCAGTGCATAAACATTTTCAGCCATTATTGTGTCTACACAGTGCTTAGCAGGTCTTAGCAGCTTTTAGCAGAGCTTGGTGGAGTGCAGCAGGCCAGAATTTAAAAATAATTGGTATAATTTGTACTTCAAAAATATATACTTATTTTCCTTTCCATGTATTCATACCTTGCACCTACTGCTCATGAGGCCATACTTCTACCCTTTTAGCTACAAAGATATGTGGAATTCTGCTATACTTTTATATATACTGCTGAGCTACCTATAAGCATTGCTGAGCACTGCACCATGCTGCACCAACCTGCAGAGCTATGCTTTAACATGACCTTTAAATAAATAATTAATTGCATCAGGTTTCTATTTTTAGATGTCTGCCAAGTATCGCTATGCCACTTATCATTGTTGTGCTCCTTGCCACACAAACATCCTTTTTTTTTTAAAAAAAAAAAGAAAAAAAAAACACAAAACAATAAAATAAACATTGGCATTATACAATTGGACATTGCAGGGAGTGTCTTATGGCATCTGTGGGCATAGTTAGCACTACACTCCTTACACTGATTCAATAACTGTGTTCCACGTCTTGCCCTTGGCAATGCACCATGATTAATATGCATGGCGAACTGCCAAGGGGGGACCATATATAGACATGGTAACATTCTGGTGAGATAGTGTCAGGCATCCACTTTATACTCAGGGTTCTGATATGCCTTACTCAGCAAACAGTTCTGCTAGAGTGTATTAAGCAGGTACCAGAAGGTCCTGGCTTCCTGTATGCACCACCAGGGTGCCATGCAAGTGCCACTGCCCTCAGAACTTATCACCATTATACAGAATTCTTGAAACAGGAGAGCAGATTACATTTGTTACTGGTTGGGCATGTTTGCAATAGAATCTTCCTAAATTAACTAGCTGGGCACAGGAGAATGCAATGCTAATAAATACATCAAAAACTAAACATGTCAGATTTGGAAGAAATAGACTGTAGGGTGATTTTTTAATAGGGCATACAGTGACTGAATTTGTGGATTAATTCATGGACCTGGGTACATGGGTAGAACTAGCTTTGAGTTTATCCTGATTGTATCAACCTGTTGATTAATGGTACTTCTACAACTACAAGCTATATCAAAATTTATAAAGTTTAGGAAGTCTGAAATGATGAAATCATTGTTTTCCAGTTTATATTAGACCCAAACTAGGGTATGGAATAATAATAATACTGAAATCTGATAAGAAAAATAGCATATGTAAACTGGAAAAATTACAGCAGTAATATACCAAGGCCATCCATGGATGTGAATGCATAACTTATGATAAAAGATTCGAATATATGAAATTGCATAGTATCTCATTTATAAGAGGATACCTAACTTATGTTTATAGGGTATTTAAAGACAACTATCTCTGGGAATGCTTGGCTTAGTAGAAAGTATAAGAAACTCATGAATTATACTATATGGGAATGAGAGATATAGTAATTGTTTTTTTTGATTCAGTAGCTAACACCTAGAATAAACTATCAAATTATAATACAACAGACACTAATTTAGGTATTTCTAAGAGCATTTTGGAATTTGATATGGGGTGGCTGTTTTCTAGAATGGTAGGTAAGAAGGGCATTATTGTCTCTGATAGAAATACATACCACACACACACACACACACACACACACACACACACACACACATATATTATATATATATATATATATAGATATAGATATAGATATATATATATACAGATAGATATGTATATGTGCATTTAGTGCAATTTACATACTTACATATGTACAATTCACATCACAATGTACTAAGCTTGGTAAGTCTTTGGAACTAGGGATAACTGAGCTCTCAGAGTAGCTGCGAGGACACTGTTCAGCATATGTAAGACTCTAGCAGGTAGCTTATCAGGTCCTTCTGCTTTATTCCAACTACTAGTGGACCATTCCCTTCACATCTCCACTCTCTCTATTCTGGTATTGCTCCAGTACCCTCCCCACTATAAACTATCCCATTTAAATCATAGCATTGTCCTGTTACTTTAATCTGTGAAGAATGAAGAAATTAATTCATTTAGTGGTTCTTTTTTTCTCTCAGTCTGATATAATGCCTTTATTCACTTTGCCAGCTCTTTCTTTCTCTTCCTACATTTCACTGTATTCCTAATAAAGCCCTTATTATACTTCCTGACCTCCTCATGTAATTTTTTCTTCATGATGTGTCTTTGTTGCCACTTTCCATAGTACTCACCATCATTTGGCCTAAATGCAAGTTTCAAATTTCAATGTACATACATTAATTTTTGCTTATTTTTTGATGTTTTGCTGCTTATGGGATCTTAAGCAATACATCTGTGAACCTCTCTGCCTTTGTTAGGATCACACCCAGAAATCAATCCTTTTATATATAGGCATACAACAGTAGGTTGAAATCCTTGTGGTCAAAGTTGTCAACTACCTACTGCTCCCTCTGTATTACTCAAGAATTTCCTCATCTGCCCTTGGATGGCTTAGATCCCATGAACATTGTCCCCTACCTCCTAGCTCATGGCAGATGTCTTTCCTCCAGTCTCTCATTATTCTCTCCTGTTATGGCTTGGTGGATTATACATTGCATAAGTCTACCAGCAGTACACATCACATATCCTATCACTTAATATCCAGGGCATCAATGCTAAGTGCTGATTATGGTTGTTCTGTTGCCTAATACTAGAAATCTTTTAAGAATAAACTTAAAAAACACACAATTTATAGTTTTAATACAGTCAGACACCAGAAGTAAACATTAAACTATGTGATCATGATGATTGTTAGCCTATCGTTGTAATTATACTTTCTTCCATTCTCTCTACATGGTATTAAAGTGATGAAAATACATGGGTTGGATATGAAGGTCTCTTGCATTTATGTTACAATGATTTGCCATAATACTCCTAATGGCCAATACATTTTAGCTTGTGCAGAATGTAGATTTGGGAATTGTGTATACAAAGATGACCTAAAGCAAACCATTTTTTGTATTTTATTTATTTTATGATTGTGGTTGATATACACTTGTTTCTCTTTTAGTCTGTGGGTATAGATCTGATGAATGAAAATTGTTCATTTATAACTTATTTGTTTTTCTATGCTATCTTCTCCTCAATACAAGATACTAAACCCGCTCTAAGAAGAGTTAAAATAATACTTTAATTAATATTAGTACATACACAAATGGGGTAAACTTGTGATTGCTTCATTGCTGGTGATATAATTTAATATATACATACACTGTTGATTCTGGAATGAAAAGATATTAAAATAAAAAAATAGAAAGTTGGCAAATTAAAGATTAAGGAACTTTTAGCATGAAAAAAATGCTGATCAGGTGTAGTATCTACTGGGGAATTAAATGAACTTAGGATATAATTTATGATACATCAGGTTAAATTGTTGGCCATTGTAAAGCAACACATTTAGCATTGAGTAAATAATATGAAGAGAGGCTTTATTAGATGTGGGGGAACATTTCATAATTCAATGCATAAAAAAATTACTCTTGACAATTTAATACCAGAACTGTTCAATGTGATGTAAACATTCATTCCTTAGTAATGTGTTGCTAAGATTTATATTATATATTATAATATTTAATTACAATCATGATAATGACACTATTACCTGATTTTACAGTCTATTTAATTTAAAGTTACTCTATTTTATTAAACTGATATTTCATGATCTAATGATCTAAATATAGGTTAATCTAAAGCTTCATCTCTTACTAAATCACACATGGAAATGGCATATTAAGAAAGCTTATTTAGCAATAAATTCATTTTTTATGTTTACTTTTTCTTTAGCTTAAACTAGCATTAACAATTCAAACAGAAATGATGCCTTACAAGCATAGCTTCAACTGTCAATATTTTCATAGAATGTTCAGATTTTTGCCTCGTATTTTTGATCTCCTCATAAAATTTGTAGATTTCAGGCAAATCACCGAGAATTAAAATAATTAAACAAAGAAAAACATTTGAGTTTCAGACTTTATATCCTTCGGACAACAGGTGTTAATGCAAATTCTATTATTCTAGTAGCATTTTAAGTTTATATGAGCACTATTTAAAATCTGTCCATATTTTTGAGCCTTTGTCCTCCCATTATTTTTGGCTTTGCCTAGATTTCTTGCCATAAGAGGTATGCACAAGTATTAGACATGATTATAATAATATAAATGTTTATACATTTGATACCAGCATTATCTTGTCTTATTATTTTTTTGACGTATAACTGTGGAAAAAAATAATACATGTAAGACACCAATGAACATAGCTCAAATACATAAAATTAGAGGTGTTAATTTGTATATACCGACTGGATATAAATGTTTTAAATAAAAGTAAGTTTTCTACTGAGTCCATAATTGATACTGTTTTTCTATCTACCTATGATTATTAGATGTGTGTGTGTGTGTGTGTGTGTGTGTGTGTGTGTGTGTGTGTGTGTGTGTGTGTGTGTGTGTGTGTGTGTGTGTGTGTATGCGTGTCTGTGTATGAGTGCATGTTATACAGCTATAGAAGTATGCATATTAGATTATTATAATTATGTTAGTATAACTGATATTTAGTTTGATTTCCTGATAAAGCATTTCAGTTAATAGGTTTTTCTTTGCAGTTTTCTAAGTAGAGATTAGAAAACTGATTCAGTAATGGAATATTCTTCTTAGGCTAACTTTTTTTTTAGATTCCAAGGTTCAGATTATTTTCAATTTTACTTTTAAATATTTACTTAGGAATGAACTAGTTATTGCAAACTGTTTAGTGATATAGTTACATTTTGTTTTCTGTACATTTCTATTTACTTATTTACACTTAAATTATAATTGGTCCATTTATTTTTGTTACAAAATATTTTAGGTTGTCAATATATGATTGCTATATATGTGAGATTATGTAGTAGATTATTTTATGTATTCTATTTTATTTCCACTAATATAAATGGTTTAAACAATCAAAAGGGAAGCAGATATTTTCAGTTTCTTACATCTAATTAATTTAAAGTGGTTTAGGAAATTCATTTACTAACAGATCATATAATTAAATTCTGGTGAGCATCTGGTGTTATCTTTGGCATCATTAAGGAAAACAGAAGAAGATTAGTAATTCTTTGGAATGTATTTACTATGTCCCTAAGGCTGTTAGATCCTTCACAATAAATATTCATACAACCTGGATGTTAGAAGTGTGAGAGTGAACAACATTTGATGCTCCAGCTAGGATGTTATGAAGTGAGAAATTGCTGAGGTCCCTGTGTTTGTCTCTGAGGATTGTAAACATCTAATCTTTAGCAGTATCCTGACCTCACTAATAATGATTTTGCAACAATAGGTAAACAAATAAAATAATTAACTTTAACAACTGGTTTAATAATAGGTGTTATTCTGAGGGTGGATGTGTATCAGCTGGAAGGAAGATGCTAAGGATGGCCTGTGCTTCTATTTCTGGGGCCCACAAGTATTTTTAAATATATTTTAAACACTGTAGTGCCTTTTTGAGGAAAAGTCTGTTTAGTATATCATCCCATACACTCACATAGCAGTTATAAGTCAGACCTATATTATTGTGGCACTGCATAATGTTAGAAGCTTAGATATAAAGTTACCCATCCTTGAGGCCCTCTAATCATTGAACATATAGATATTTAGATAACTACAGAAGCTTGATTCCAGGGTATTAACATTGTTTTCTCACTGCCTGGTATTAATTCCTGCGACTTGTTTAGACCTTCTACTTGGGGTGGCTGTGTCTCTGTTGGGGAATTATCTATTTTTATTTAAAAATTGTTTCCTAACATCTTATCCACTAAGACAATGGCACAGATCTCCTTTATATCCTAATTACTATAAGCTAGTCCGCCTTCCATATCATCACAGCCATTTGCACATCCCCCTTCATTCTGGGTGATTTTAACTATCTGCCATTAACTGATTAACATATACCATAGATATTCATAATAGTTTTTGGACATCATTGTTGCTTGTTCTAATAGGAGCTTAAACCTACTAGATTTGAATTTTATGAATATGGTAACATTATGCATAACAACTATAGTTGCCCCTCTTTGTCCAAATATGACCACAATGCCATAGACGTTTACGTAAGACCATAGAAGTTCAGCCTCTGCAATTTTTTAAGATAATCTGTTAAACTTAGAAGAGGTCAACAAATTAAAAGATGATCATTCATTATTACTTTGAAAACTATGCCTACACATTTATTCACCTCCTGACTAGCCCAGAGTGCATACCACCCTCCTTTTACAGTATTTTCTACTGGCGTGGACTCCTGTTAGATGCCTTCATGGACCCTAAAAGCAAAAATAGCATTTTGTGGCTATCCCTACACTGCAAACAAGGTTCTCCTTTTACAGTATTTTCTGCTGGTGTGGACTCCTGTTAGACGCCTTCACGGACCTAAAAGCAAAAATAGTATTTTGTGGCCATCCCTACACTACAAACAAAGTCCTCCTTTTACAGTATTTTCTGTAGGCTCGGACTCCTTTTAGATACCTTCATGAACCCTAAAAGCAAAAATAGCATTTTGTGGCCATCCCGACACTGCAAACAAAGCCCTCCTTTTACAGTCTTTTCTGCTGGTGCGGACTCCTTTTAGATGCCTTCACCGACCCTAAAAGCAAAAATAGCATTTTGTGGCCATCCCTACACTGCAAACAAAGTCCTCCTTTTGCAGTATTTTTTTTTTTTGGAACAGACTCCTCTTAGACGCCTTCACGGATCCTAAAAGCAAAACATAGCATTTTATGGCCATCCTTACACTGCAAACAAAGTGTATTTTATATTACGTAAGGTCTTGACTTTTTCAATTGCCATTTGCTCTACCTGATAAAGCTTTCTGTTAGTGGCATGCACTCACCACTGGGGTGGCAAACCTCCCCCCCGTACTGCATAAAAGTTTCACCCTAACTGTCCCTTTACTGCTATCCTCCAGTCCTTTCTGAACAGATACCGCATTGTCTGTTATTTTATCTCTCTCTTTCCACCTTTCAACCTGCTTGCACAGCTTATTCAGTTCAACTCCTGTACCGTATTTAACCATTCTGTGACAGTAGGACAATATACACACAGCTGTAGCCTACTGTCTCAGAATGGTTAAATACGGTACAGGAGTTAACCATTCTCTGACAGCAGGACAATAGACACACAGATGTATCCTACTGAATAGTTCTAGTCTTTCTTGCTTACTTTAAATCAGGGCAGGCATTTTCTCAGATAACTTCTATAGTATTCTTTCTATCCAAGCTGTTTCTATACATGCCCTCTCTATGAAAAATATCTCACATTGTTCCCCTACACAAAGGGGGAACCTCTAAAGAACTAGCTAACTACCATCCCATAGCCATCCTCTCCCCTCTTGGAAAAATGCATCCACAACCAACTCCTCAACCATCTCCTCCATCACAAACTCCTTTCCCCCACTCAACATGGCTTCAGGGCTAAACATAGCACCACCACTGCCCTAATATCTTTTACTAACACCATCTAAAGTCTCATAAATGAAGGCCTAATAGTCTCATCCATATTCCTTGATATGTCAAAAGCCTTTGACACCGTTTCCCACCAAGTCCTACTCAACAAACTGTCCTCCTATAACCTTAGATCATCTGCCCTGTCCTGGTTCCATAGCTATCTCACTAACCATTAGCAAGCTACCAAATGGGAAAACACCCCTTTCCCCCCTTTTCCCATCTCTATTGGAGTACCCAAGGTTCCATTCTTGGCTCCCTTCTCTTTACAATATTTACAAATAACTTCAGCTCTGCAACCCAACTAGCTTTCATAGTCCAGTATGCAGACGATTCCACACTTATTTGCTCAGCTCCCACTCCCCACGAACTGCAAACAAAAATGCAAACTTCTTTCCAAGATATAGAAAAATACTTCACTGACCACCAACTCATACTAAACTCTAGCAAAACAAGCTTATAGTTTTCAAAAATAACAAAACAAAAACATGCTAGGCCCCTATAACAATACTCTCCTCAGATGGAACCAATATAGAAAACACAAGCCAAACCAAACTTCTTGGTGTCATAATAGATGATAAACTAGGATTTGATAGCCACATCGCCCTCACCATCAAAAAGGACAACACCAAGCTAGGTACCCTCTGTAGATCTAAACCATACATAACTGAAAGTGCCTGTCTAGCAACTGCCCGCTCACAACTATTTTCCACAACTCCTCTATGGAGCCCAAATATTTATCAACCTATGGAAATCAGACCTGTATAGTCTAGAATTCTGCTACAACAAAATTGACAAGTTTGCCTCAGGCCATCCTTACAGAACCCTCCACTGCTTAGCACTTTCCCAACTCAACTGGCTGGAACTCCCTAACCTTTTAACACTCAATCAACTGTCCATAGCCCACAAAATAATTCAACAACCCAATGAATGCCCTGCACTAACCAACCTAATCCATCCTAATATAAATCACAGACTACTCAGGTCCTCAAACAAACTTATGTTAAAGGTTATCCAACCCCACAACTCACTTGGTCCCTCTTTCTACTCTTACAAAATTGCTAAACTCTGGAACAATCTTCCCCAACCCATAGCAAAAAACCCTAATTATCATGAGTTCAAACACCTCTTAAAAGAACGTCTAGCAAATCATTGGCTCTGCTCCTGCCATACTTCTGATTAACTCTACTCACTCCCCCACTATGTCACTTACTACAATTACACCCCATCTATATCTTAGATTACTGCTCTTTCTCCTAACTAGCACAACCCCATAACTACTGCATATCTCCTCATAACTAACATATTGCCTACATTTCTCCTGTTAGTAATTAGACTGGTCTTATATCTTAAGCAAGTTTTCCTAGCTTAGTTGGTACCATTCCTGGCACTGGCAAATATGTCTCCTATTTACATATGTATGGTCAAGCACACTGTTTTTAAAACTATATTTGATGTCTGTACATAAGTAATTATCTACTTTTTATGTGTACACTGTTTCTTATCAAACATTATTAATATTGTTATATTTTTTAGTATTAGTTAGAATTTCATGTCTGTACATAAGTACTTGTTTGCTTTTGATGTATACTCTGTTTCTTATCAAACATTATTAAGATTGTTATATTGGTTAGTATTAGTTAGAATTGTCTACTGTATGTCAGGAGCTTTTATCCCCTGGTCTCCACTGAAAATGGGCTTCTGGCCCAGTCGGACATTACCTGGTAAACAAATGTAATAAATAAAAAATAAATAAATATACTTACTGCTCCTATACATTTGGAACACAAACTAGAATGGATTAATTGTTTGTCTTATATTTCTCAAGTACAGTAAATGAGGAAATACAACTACAATCATATTTTAATACACATTCCAACTTTAAAACAAATTTAAGTGTTTAAATTTTAACTCACATGCATAATTTATTCAACATTTG
This sequence comes from Protopterus annectens, assembly GCF_019279795.1. NCBI lineage: Eukaryota > Metazoa > Chordata > Ceratodontiformes > Protopteridae > Protopterus > Protopterus annectens. Next base: position 100,918,919 of record NC_056726.1, read on the forward strand.
TTAAGCTTGTAGTTAATGTTAAGGTTAACTTCTAAATTCATTCACCTGGGTTATATGTACCTATAACTGAGAAATTTAAGGTCATATGAGAAAGTACAGCAAAGAATTGTGCAATTACAGGACAGTTTGTCTAAAGAAACATCAGAGGTGGTGTTTTCCAATAAGATGAAGGAGATAAAGATTTGAGTGGGCAACAGAAAAATGGAAATCATGGAGAGAAAAAAGAAAAAGAAATGAAATTGGGACATTAATGACTTCGAAAGTGACCATATATTTTCATGGCTAATGAAACCCAGATGGGGAAGGTCCAATTTTAGATCTTCAGCTGGAAGATCACATGCATTGTGAGATGCCTCTGTCTTTTCTACAGAAATGGCATCAAGTAAGAAAAGTGTTTCTTTTGAAAACATGGAAGTGGGGGAGCATGCACAATCAATGAGACACGAAGCAGCTGATTAATGAACAGATTTTCAGTACATCAGAAGGAGAGCATGGACAACTTGAAGAAGAGGGAAAAGGAATTAAATTCCATTGTGGATTGTGTGGCCAATGCTCTGGGACTTGATTTGGACAATATGTACGTGGTGGAAACACCCCATGTTTTGCAAAGTAAGTGCTTTTCAAACCAGGACAGTTTAAACATTGTTAATTTATCTAATTTAAATATTAGCGAAGATATCGAAAGTTTAATGTTAAAAGGCATTGCATATGTGCCAACAAAAATTCCTTCATTAGCAGATGTTATGCTGGAAGTTGTGTTTTTGTAGAAAACTGCATTTAAAAATCTTTTTTTAAAATAGGTTTGCAGATAACAATTTAAGAGAAGTTGAACCAGATGATTCATTGTTGGATATGTCAGTGTTTGAAAATGAATTGTGTGAACTTTGTATAGATAACCCTGCATTTGATAGTGATGCACTTGAAATTGGTGAGGGCTCATGGGGAATATTATTGCACAGGTTATAATAAACTATTTGTACCCAATTTTCCAACTGCAAGTAAATGTATGCCCCATAAAATTTCTACAGTGATAAACAGCATTGAAAAAATACTGTGTAAACAGGTGGAACTGGAGCATTTAAATCTGTTAGATCTGAAAAACAATTTAATTTAAGCAAATATGAGTAGTTGGCTGTGAAATTACTTTGCAAAGGAAATCATGAATATGTTTTCAGACAGGCTCTCAAAGGTGGAAACTGGGGGGGGGGGCGTGGCCAAGGATGAACACAGGATAGCAGTAGATTTCTTCAGCTCCACCAATTTCATTACACTGACAGGAATTAATTACTTAAAAAATTAATTTTTGAAGTAATTTTCTTTCTAAATATGTTTGTTTTATATAGTTCTTGAACTATATCTAAAAAAGAAAGGAAATTTTAACAATATTCCTGTCAGAAATCACATTGGAAATTTTCCTGTCAGTTTATCAGTCTGAAATGAGTTCCAGTAAGACAAATTCTCAAGACTCCAGCATCAAGAAAGAACTTCAGTCTCTGATAACTATAATCCAGCAACTTACTGCTAAGATGGATAAAATGGATACTAAAATTGATACCTTCATAGAAAAACTACAAAACAAATAGACTTGTTACATATAGACCTGCAACAACAGAAGATCCAGATGACAGGCATAGAAGAAGCTGTGAATGACATGGAAAATAGAATCCAAGAAGAGGAAATCAACACTGAGTTTCTGCTGAAACAAAATACACATTTACAAACAAAGCTGGATGACTTGGAAAATAGATCTAGGCGCAATAACATTAGGATTTTTGGACTGCCAGAAAATATTGAAGGTAACAATATTACTTCTTTTTTAACAACATGGCTCCCTAAAACTTTCGACTTACCAGAAGCATTCTCTTTTGGTATCGAAAGAGCACATAGATCTATAGCTAATACTAACTCTAACAAAAACTATCCTAGATCAGTTATAGTTAGATTTTTATCATCTTTTGATAAAGAGATGGTTCTTAAATCTGCTTGGGCTAAAGCTCCTGTTAAGATTAATGAGACAACTGTGCGTTTTGACAATGACTATTCTTCCCTGGTAATAGCTAAAAGAAAAGTTTTTCTGCCACTAATAAGGGAGCTTAAAAAAGCACAGTTTAAAACATACCTTCTGTTTCCTACCAAGCTAAAAATCTTCCTTCCTGATGGTCCTAAAATTTTTGATGACTTAGACTCTGCTTTACTGTTTATCAAAAAAAATAAGATTTTGGATAAAATAGAGGAAATGGAATGGGCTAGTCCTTCATTAAAGAGACTGGCAACTGAAACTTCGTGGAAGACTTCAGAGAAGAAGAAGAGACTAAAAAACAAATGATTTGTTCTATGTTTTTTTTTTTTCTCTCATCATTTTATTTCATTATTAATCTTTTTAAATATAGTTCCTGCATTTCCAGAAAGCCACAAATGTTCTGAAAAAGATTTAATCAAAGTTATTCTCTGTGTGCAAAGAAATGTTTTGTTTCATAACCAGTCAAAATATCTGAGGAACTAATAACAAGCTATTATTCAATTTGTTTCTCTTTCTGAAAAAGAGAAGTAAGGTCAGTAATTTGATACATTTTTTTTCTCCTTTTCTTCTTTTCTTTGTTTAAACAATGACATTCTATTTAGATTATGTAGTGGGTAAAGGGTGGGGGAGGGCAGGGAGAGAAAAGTAATGAAAATATGATAAATAGAATAATAACATATTTATTCCTTGTAAAAAGTTTATACGTTCTTCAAATGCTATTCCTAACTATACTTTCTTGATTATACTGCTCATGCTTGTTTGTAAATAATCTGTCATGCTTTAACTAATAATAATTAGAACTAAATAATAGTAAATAATATGTTTTATTTTTAACTCTATTAATATAAACAGTAAGTAATATTCCATTGTATATACTTCTTATAGCTTTCTCTTACATTTTTTTTTTTATTTCTGCTTTACACTCTTTTATTTTCTACACTCTTTTTCTTTTCTTTGTTCTTTCTCTTTATTTTTTTTCTCATATTAATATATAGAAATGCTTTTGATCATATAGACACAGTAAATAATAAAATTTGCATAAAAATTGAGTTGGGACAAAAATATTGAGTTTTATTACTTATTAATAACTTTGGGCTTAATTTCACTTACATAGAGGCTGTAATAACCTGTAAAATACATCACAAAGGTTTTGTCATGTTTAGATGCATTTACACTGCTAAATGAATGTTTGTCACTAGTTTTTAACAAATTTTCCACCAAAATGTTAAGGGAGACAATCTGGGATGGCTACCTCATGCACAGTGTCCTCGAGTTGTTTCAAAAGCTTCAACTCTCAGAATTCTCACAGAGAAGCTGAAAGCAGTCAATCTGACCTTTGACCCAGATATCACACTGACACATCACAGATTCAGGAAGAACACTCTACCAGGAAGTAGAACTGATGCAAATGCGACTATGTGAAGGAAAATGAACTCTTTGACATTTAAATGTGAGTTATTTTATATAATTACTTAAATATCTATGTTATAATTCATAAAATATGTCAGTTATAATGATTTTAAATGATGCAGTTTCTTGTAGTAAGTAAATGTCTTATTTTAGAAGGCATAGAAAATGAAACATTTATTCAAGTGTTTTTGAAAATCTACTTGACTGCAGCATACTAATCTGTGTTAGAAACTTATGTTCCAAACATATACATTACTATAACTCATTTAATTCATCTGATTGACAAGCATAAATAACTTTATAACTCTATTCTGGAAGAAATTGTCATGTGATATATTTTAAAGCAGTAGTATAGACGTACAAAATACAGATGTTTTTTTTTTACAATAATGCAAGTGTTTCTGAGAATTTGCATAACTATGCAGTATGATTTATAACAATTTCTATAAATATAATATTTTATTCTATTGACAATAATGAGTATGAGTAAAATGCTCATATACAAGAAATTCAAGGTTTTTTTTGGAAGCTGTTGACTGCATTTACATGACAGAAAATAGATGCATCTTAATATATGTAATGTCTGAACCATATTAGCCAAAGTTTTTGATTTAAATGAATGTTAGAACTTATTTTTACATACTTTGAATAAATTAATATGTAAATATGCCTTCCTTTTTTTTTTTTTCTTTCTCTCTTTCTTTCACTCTCTCTCCCTCTTTCACGTCTTTTAGTTTTCTCTCTCCTCTTGGTTCCTAATATCAAGTTTATTTGAATGCTATTTGAATACAAGTGTATTATATTACATAGATGTATATAGTAGTATGAATAGTTTTTTTAAAAAAAGAGAGTTTATTTTAGTTTATATGATGCTGTTTTATCAAATGTGTAGTCTTGTCTTGCTAGATAATTGAATTGAAAGCTGTTAATTTAAGTTAAATATAACCAGTATTAAATTGATAAGGTGGTAGCTGAGGTACTGCTGCTTAGGGTAGGGGGTTAACTTGAGTGGTAAATACTACTCTAAGTTGGAGTTTTTAACTCCAGGCTGGATGCAAGGTTTAATCCTTACATTATTTTCACTTGTTCATTGTTATATGTATATAGTTTTGACATCCACAATATATTTTGTACACTCATTGTCACTACAAACAAAATTGAATCCTATACAAAATCCCATAAGAGATTCAATAAATACAGCTATATTTAAAGGTACACCTAAAGGAGGAGATGTAACATTACTTATGTTGTTATTTGTTATTTTGATCATAAGATTCTTAAGTTTTAAAAATGCCAAATGACATCTTTAAAAGGAATTTCTTTAAACATTAATGGATTGAATAATCCATGTAAAAGGGCAAGCCTAATAAGATAATTTACATAAGGCCAACTTAGTCTTCCTGCAAGAAACCCATCTCTTGAAAAAAGATATTGATAAACTAGCCACAAACAAATATACAGTATTGGTTAGTTCAGAGCACACTCAGAAAAAAAGAGGAGTGGCTATTTTATGGAATAAAAGTATGCCCATTCCTAAAACCATTAAGTCTTATCAGGATGACAAAGGAATGTTTTGTATGGTTATAATACAAATTAATGGGAAGACTTACACTTTAATTAATGTATATTGGATACCTGGAATTGGTATTAATGCAGTGAAACATCATCTTGATAAGATCATATCATTCTCTATAGGAGATATTATTTTAGCTGGTGACTTTAATTGTATACTACATGAAAGTGATACTACCACTAAAGGAAAAAGAAGAATTACATCTAATGCAAAACATTTAAATGATTTAGCTAATTCTTATCATTTGAATGATATTAATAATCAGATAGATTCAAAATCATTACCATACACCTTTTTTCTAACAGATACAAAACTTATTCAAAAATAGATAGGGTCTTTATTTCTAACCAGATGGTAACAGATTTAATTAAGTCCAAAATCATTTCATGTCCTATATCTGATCATAATTCAATTGTTTTTGAATTCATGATAAAAAATACTCATAATGTTCAGATCAAAAGGATACCAGCATACTTAACTCAACTAAAAGACTATAAAGAATATATACTTTCAGAAGTACAACATTTTCTAGACATAAATAATACTCCTGAAGTCTCCATTGTCTATGTTTGGGATGCCTTAAAATCATATCTGTATGGACAAAGTATAAGATAGTATAATAATAAAAGGAAATCTTGGGATAAGGAATTGTTAGATATTCAAAGTAAATTAGACTCTTATAAACATAATAATAAAGAAAATATTATGGATAAGAAAGTCATTGAAGAAATAAACAAACTAAATGAGAAATACAAAGAAATTTTAACTCATAAAGTTAAAATAACTCTAGAGAAATACAAGTTTTTGTCTTACTCAATAAGCCCCAAATACTTACATAGACTTAAAAATAAAACAAAAAGGTTGAATAAACAAAACCATATCAAAGAAATATTTTCTCTAAGGAAAAAGAAGAATGTTTCTAGTCTACCAGAAATACTAGATGAATTTAGAAATCACTTTCACAATATTAACAATAATAACATTAACATGGAACCTAAAGATAAAGGAGTTTATAACCACAAACATGAATAAAAAGCTTAGTAAACAACAGATTAAACTATTGGACAAAAATATTTCATATACAGAGGTTATTACACAAATAAATAAGCTTAAATCAAACAAAGCACCGAGTAATGATGGTATTATACCAGAGATATATAAAATCCTTTCTAAAAGTACATATTCATTAATACATAAGGTTTTTATTTTGGCCCAAACTGAGTTAATAACCCCCCCATCTTGGCAATATACATTTATTTCGCCAATTTTAAAACCTAATAAAGATCCAACTAGATGTACTTCATATCGGCCCATCTCAATACTTAATGTTGATTATAAAATGTTTATGAGTATTTTTGCTGATAGATTGAAGACAATCATTCCCGGCATTATAGATATAGATCAGACAGGCTTCATTGTAAATAGAAATACTTTTGATAATATAAGAAGAACTTTAACATTAATTGATTTTGCAAATAGTAAAAAGAAAGATTTAACACTTATTAGTCTTGATATAAGTTCAGCATTTGATTCTGTAAGTTGGGACTATCTGTTTACCTTACTGAAGTGCACAAACTTCTCAGATGCATTTGTAAATCTAATTGAGCATTTATACAAAGGAACGTTGGCTTATATTAAGGTAGGAACATATGTTTCACAAAAAATACCCATTCTTAAAGGTACAAAACAAGGATGCCCACTTTCTCCACTATTATTCACTTTAGTTATGGAGCCTTGGGCTAATTTGATCAGAAACAGTACTGACATAGAGGGTTTTGAAATAGATGAAAATACAACATCCAAAATTCAACTTTTTGCAGATGATGTTCTAATTACATCCGCAGGATCTAATTCTTCTATGCAGTCTCTATTTGATAAAATGATGAATTTTAAATGTATTTCTGGTTTAATATTCAATGAAGAAAAAACTAAAATACTACCTATATATACACGAAAAAATATTCTCATTAGTGATTTTACTAAATATGTACCCAATTCAAGTCAGATAACTTATTTAGGTATAATACTATCTAAAGACATTAAATCTATTATATATAATAATTATAATATCTGTTTTCTTAATATACAAAGTCTTTTTAATACCTGGAATAATATGTTTTTTACTATGGAGGAGAGACTTACAACAATTATTAAAATGATAATATTCCCCAAGATTTTATACTTAAAACAATCAATAATACTTCAACCTACAAAAATAATTATCAAGAAACTGAATACACTAATGTTAAATTTCCTATGGGCACCTAATAGACCTAGGATTGCATTAAAGAAACATACTAATAGCTGGTCTCAAGGGGTTATTTCTTTTCCAGACTTTAATTTATATACTATCTCTTTTATTGTAAAAGTTATTACTTTATTAATAGATCAGTCATATGTCACAAAATGGAAAGATTATTGGGAGCTAATTAGTATGCACTTCATGAAAATCTCCTTAACACATAAAAATATGATTGTAAATAACTCCATGTTATGGTTACTAAAGGAATTTTGTACTTCACCTATTACACCTAAACATATGGTTTGTTACCCATTAAATATTATTATTAGCTATCGTAACTTTATATTCATGCACCCTAAGTATAGGGAATGGAATTTTATTATATTCCCTATAATGTATACTCAGGGTATGCTTTTGTCATCTACTTCTGAAGGAACTCACTTAGCTATAGATAACGATCTAAAGTACTGGTATCAGCTGATATCTGATAATAAAGTTAAAAATCTAGATTTCTTAAAACAAGAATTTGATCTAAGAGAAACTTGCTTGTTAGAGGTTCAGACCTTTAGACAACATCTCATTGATAGAATAGATCTAATGTCTATAACAGTTAAAGAATCTATTCCAACACTGATTGATTACTTGATATTAAATTTACAACATAAAGTTTCTGATAAAGGTAAACTTTCATACATACATAAAATTATCAGACAAGAAACTTTTTACAGTGTAGATACATACTGGAATTATTTCACTTCTATTAATGGGGACCCACCAAATCAACAAGATAAACAATATATATTGGAATCTGCCTATTGAACTACGTCTTCCATTGTCTGGAGACTTTATACATGGAAATTTTTACATAGATCTTTTATACACCTTTGATGATGAATAAAATAAATAATAAAGATAATCTATGTAAGAGATGTAATGTAGAAATTAATGCTGACTGGGCTCATATGTTTTATGACTGTATAAAATTGAAAGAATACTGGAAGTCAGTTAATGAATTTTTGCAGGCTCTTTTTACAGATAATTTCATTATTTCTAAATCTCTTATATTATTCAACACACCTGTACCTCAAAGTGTTAAAAAGGTTAAGCTTCCCTTGTTATGGTCTATTCTAGCAGTGGCTAGGAAAATAATAACCAGAGATTGGATTTCAGATACACCTCCTTCGTTCAATGAATTTAAAAATGTTATGAATATAGTGTGCCATATGGAAATAAACACAATTAGGTCAAGAACAACCAGAAAAAGATCTTATTATATTGTATGGGATAATTTACAAAATTTGTTAAAAAAATCCTAATTTCAATAGCATGGTATTTTAGTTTAATTAATTGATCTGATTGTAGTGGATGTCTTTGTAAATACTTTAGTTGTTTTGTTGAATGTTATAATCATATCTATTTTTAATTACTTGTATAAAATTGTTATGATATTTCTCTTGTATGTTAAAACAATAAACCTGTTTTGAAAAAAAAAAAAAAAAAGAGGTGGAAACTGGGTAGTAATGTCTCACGTGGATTAGATTAAGATGGTATATGACCTACTTTTAAGTGAAAAGGATTAAAAAAAGTTCCCCAATAATCTGCTGTCCATATTTAATGCCACATTATTGGAAATATTAGAGGGGGGGTGGCTAAGATTCGTATTATCTACTGATGTTAAAAAGTAGTTTAAAAAAACACCTCAGTGATCCAAGCTTTTATGCTATCCCAAAATTACATAAGAATTTAATAGAACCCCCAGGGAGACCTATTGTATTGGGTGTCAATGCTTATTTGCAGAATCTGGGCACTTTTTTGAACAGACATTTAAAAACATACTTAAAGAAATTTCCTTCACATGTTAAAACACAAGCAAGTTTTGTAGAACAGTGAAAGGGTTAACGTGGCAAGATGATTATTATTTGGCAAATGTCAACATTAAATCCCTGTATACGTGCATCAGAAAGAGATGGAGTTTAGAAGCAGTTCAAAAATGTTGGTGGAAGGACCTTATGCCTCATTTTTGATTAAGCTATTGGAATGTTTTCTCACCCACAATTATTTCAGGTTTGAAAAGGAATTTTATTTTTTTACAAAAAGAAGGAACAGCAACGGGTGCCTCTTTTTGCTACCTCTTATGCAATCATTATTAAGGCTAACTTTGAAAATCATTTTTTGTACCCCACAGAGTTCTTTTTGGGCCATTTAATCAAATTCAAGCATTACATAGATGATTTTATATTTATTTATAAAGGTGAAATAAAATTTGGAAGATTTGTAGAACAGTTAAATAATATTTTTTTTTTGGCTTGGAACTCACCCATAAGGTGAGCAAAACTTTCATGCAGTTCTTAGATATAGAGCTGTATATTAGTAAAGATAGACGGGTGCAGTTCAAACCCTTTAGAAAAATTACAACTGTGAACAATTTCTTACATGCCAGCAGCATGCATCCCCCTCACCTATTAAGTTCTTTACAGTATGCTGAATTTAAACATACTTCCGTTAATACTTCAGAGTAAAGTTCATTAAATGGGAATTGATTAAAGTAAGAAAAAGACTTTTCATGAGGAGATTTTCAGTAGATTTAATAGAAAAGGCAAAGTATAAGTTAAAAAAGAAAAAGCCAGAAAAGTATATGACAAAAGGTGTTACAGTGAACAGTGAGGGGAAGGAATGAACAGTATGTTCATTTAGTAGGACAAAGGGAAAATGAACAAGAAATATATTTTGTTACAAAGTTTTCTCCTTTTTCACATATTTTGAGGAACTTGGTGAATAATCTATGGCTAGTAATTAGTCATGATGAGGCAGTGGGTAAGTTATCCATAAAAGGGTGGCATTTTTTTATTGTACATTTTCAATATAAAGGAAACGGTGAATTCCAATGAGATATATGTAGGTTCATTTGCTTGTGGCAGGTGCAAAGTTTGCAAACGAATCAAGAATATATCCTATAGTAAAATCAATGGGAGAATGTATAATTTGGTTGAGAAATGTAATTGCTTTCATGTGGAATAGTGTATGTAGTAAGTTGTGGGTGTATACCAACTAAATGGTATATAGGTCAGACTAAAGGGATGGTCAAAATATGGATACTCAAACACTCTGGGGACATTAGAAATCCTAGTTTAGATAATCCTGTAGCAGAACACTTTCACAGATTCCATGGAGGGGGTCTGATGATTCTTTTTTAATATCTTAGCTAGACCACACTTAGATAAAAGGGGTGATTTCATTCATAAGCTTTTGTAGATGGAAAGCAAGTTTATTCTCAATTATAAGACCATACAACTCAGGGGAATTAATTTAGAAGTTAACCTTAAAATTTAACACAAGCTTAACAAATGTTGAATAAATTATGTGTATGAGTTAAAATTAAAAAAAACTTAGTAAATAAGTATTAAAGTTGGAATAGGTATTAAAATATGACTGTAGTTGTATTTTTCATTTACTGTATAACTGCACATAATTATATAATTGGATTGTAATTAATTGATGGCACTTGTATTTAAAAAGCTGCTTGGTGCACTAAAAATCATTTTTTGAAGGCACACAGCTGAAGAACCAAAATCACCAGTAAAGGTTATTTTAGCAGCAATGTTCGTGGCTCCAGAAACTATTTTGTTTTTTTTCAGTGTTTGTGATGGTTTTGTATACATTAAAAGATCCAATCATAAAAATTAAGAACCATGATGTAAATTTAAGGTAAGAACTTTCGCTGCCAGTTTTGAAGTGAAGTTACAGGTTATTCAGGATAAAATCATCACGGAAAATAATATTAAGAAGCAGTGAAAGCGCAAGGTATTTGACAGGGAGAGAGAGAAGAAGAAGAATAACCATGAAGAAGAGCAACCTGCTTCTGCCTACATCAAACCAAGAACCAGTGGTAGTAACAAATGAGAAGACATTTGAGACACCGCACTGAGGAAACCCAGAAGGCTGTCGTGGTTGGTCCAGATAGGTCAAAATCAAAATCAGCTACAAGTGCTGAGTTGTAATGCTATCAAAAGGGTTTTTCTAAGGCAAGGTGTAAAGTTACTGTTTGGGTAGGGGCAAGGTTAGGTGTTGCAAGTGGTTAAGTTATAACCACAACTTTATTATATGAGATACAACCTTATTAAAATTATCTCAACTTAAATGCAATGATAGCATTTAATTAAAATATAGCATCTTACCTTCACACAGAATGATGCCTAGATATAAACACAGCATAATTAACTTCAATAATAGCCTAAGTAGTTGGTGTCAATCTAGAGAGCCCAGTATGTGTCAGCAAATAAGAACATAGAAAACAGGTCATCCTGTTTTGCTAGAGATGGCCTACACCTATCATTAAATAGATTACAGTCACTGCCAAATGTCTTTCCTGTGCCTGCCTTCAGTAAGCCTATATTAGATAAAGTTCAACTACAGCACTTTCTAACATGGTAAATAGTGCGATTGTAAATCTTAATTCTCACCATATCATGGGTTATACTCTCAATGTCAGAAGCCTTAAAACGTGTTGTCTAAGCTTGAAACTTTCTTGTAGCTAATGTACGTCCTTGTTTGTGATGTAACTGAGACTTGATTTCAGTTCCAGGGTAGCATGTCCACCTTACAAGATTTAGTGATGACTGCATTCAGCCATTGCAGAAGCTTAGTCATATTTCTGAAATAATATCAGCTGTATGCAAATTCCCATAAACATAATCCTAAATTTATTGAGCTTAATCAAACCCTTAATAAGAATAACTATCAATGAATAGCCTTCTACAAGGACACCATCCTCTTCACCATTAGACAATGATAAAATTCCCAACTGTGCTTAGTAAACTACCTTTTAAAAAACATCTTTGAATTGGGTGATTTCAAATATCCTTCATTTAAATGGCATGTCTACCACTCTAAATCGGGGTATGCCTAAAGATTTCTAGAACTAGTAGATATAATTTATTAGAACACATAGTTAATTAGCCCACTAGAATCTGAAATATTCTGGACCTAGTGTTCACCAAAATTACCCCTAAGTGTACCAGCCTTTAAAAATACTATCTTGTTTGCTCGTTTCCCACCTTTTCTAGCCAGTCCATATCCCAGGCTTTGCTTGTCTCAGGACTTTATTTTCTGTGTTCAGAGCTATCCAGACCTTGCTGTGGTAGAGGGAAGTCCTACTGCTTACCAGTGGGACTGGTGAGCATTGTACTGCCTATCTAACGCTAGAGGAGTGGTTTCCAGCTCTGAAATTGTAATTTTATTAGCCTTTTTGGGCTGATTTCTATCCCTTTCAACTTTCTGGCTTAAAGACACGTGTGTTTGCACATTTTTTACATTGTGCAGCACTGCGAGGCTACAGTTAAACTATTCCAGGTGCCAGAAAGTCTGCTCTTCAAATTCTCCCTTAGAACTAGCTGGTTTCTCAGTAGTAGCACTAAAATCTGAACCCCTGTGACTAGCACTTGCTCTAGAACCTGCTGGAAAGCACTAGGAAGCCTGAAACTGATTCATTCACTCAGCTCTCCTTGTCAATAAGGAAAAATTAATTATAGGCACTAAACAGCTTATAATTGCAAAGTACCTTGCAATGGTAAGGGAAAAACAGCTCTTAAACTTTACAAGAAAGCACCAGGAAGCCTGAAACTGATTCAAGCACTCAGCTCTCCTTGTCAATAAAGAGAAATTAAACATAGGCACTAAACAGCCTATAATTGCAGAGTACCTTGCAAAGGTAAGAGAAAACAGCTCTTAAACTTTACAAAAAAGCACCTAAACAGGCATGTCCAAGGGTCAGCTTTTGGTGATTTCTCCTGTCCACCTGGTGAATCTGGGTATACTGGGGCAGTGCGGCAACTGCCTCATGTACACAGACAATCCTCTCCTCCTACCACCCAACACTACAACCTGCGAGAGATGCACTTACATAGCCAAACTGGAAGCTAAGCTCTCTCCGGCCAAGATTGTGCTAGACAGTCAAGCGGAGAAGGTTAACACTTGCATTACACTTCAAGCAACTCATAGCCCTTCAAAACCCACACCATCAACACCCACACATAGCAACACTAAACCCACATATGCGGAGGCCCTTAACATTAACCTGCCCAAGCAAAAAGGACCTCTGAAGCCGAAATGCAAACAAACAGCAGTCACAACCAAAGTGACACATAGCTCACAACACCAGTGTGCCACCCAACAACAGCCCCTAAGGCAAGACAATGTACCCAACACTTTAGTCATAGGTGACTCTTTAGTCAGGCACACTGATGTCCCACTCTCCAGGCTGAACAAGGAGAAAATTACAGTCAGCTGCCTGTCAGGTGCCAGGATCCGCCACATAACGCATGCACTCAAGTCACTCCACAACAAGTACAAATATGACTCTGTCATTGTCCATGCAGGAGTGAATGACTTGAGACATACCTCCCTGGACTACATGAAAAGAGACATGGAAGAGCTCTTGGATCATGCGACCCAGGCAGGTATGACCCTAGCCCTGAGTAGCATCCTGCCTTCACCCAGAATGATACCACAGTATAAGGACAAAATGATTGACTTCAACAATTGGCTAAGCTTCTGGTGTCATTCAAAGGGGATCCAGTATTTGTCTGCCTGGGAAGACATGATCGACAAACACCGATGCTTTGCCAGAGATGGTCTGCACCTGTCACCCCTGGGATTCAGGTTACTGGCTAAAGATCTTGCCACCCCTATAGTGCCTTTTTTAGGCAAGGTTCAAAGGATAAAACCACCACCGTAACAGATACAAGCATGCAAAATCTGAAGGTAATGCTACTCAATGCTAGAAGCCTAAACCTCAAAATGCACTCTCTCTTGGCGCTTCTAAAAATGGAGAACATCGATATCTGTGCAGTAACTGAGACCTGGTTCAAGGCTCCAGAGAGCACCCCTGCAATACCAGGCTGCAATTCTTACCACACTTTTCGGCCACAAAACCAAGACCGAAACACTAAAGGTGGAGGAGTGTCCATATTCACCAAGGATATTCACACCTCCAGGCTAGTTGCCAAACACAATGCATCTGAAATTCTCCAGGTGCAACTAACACTAGGCAATACTGCAATCCAAACTGTAGCTTGCTACAGATCCCCCACCATGCCCCAAGATTCTCACTACACCTTTCTAAACATACTGGATAATATTAAGATACAACCAAACATCCTAATACTGGGAGATTTCAACTACCCTGCCATTAATTGGGAAAACTACTCGGGTCCCAACTCCTTTTCCCAACGTTTCTTGGAATTCATAAATTCCAATGTCCTGGATCAACTAATCCATTGTCCCACCAGGGGAGCCAATATCCTAGACCTGGTCATTACCAACATGAGAGATAGATGCTCCACACCAGTGGTCACCCCCTCATTGGTCAGGTCTGACCATAAGCAAATCACCTTTGACATCCACACCCCCCCCCCAGTAAGGAAACCTCCTTAAAAAACTTCTCCAAAGCCAACTTCATGCTATTGAAGTCAGAAGTGACAAACTTCACAACACCCACACAGATGGGATCTGGAAGTTCGACTGCAGAATCCTACACTAAGGCATTGTACGAGCACATCCACTTGTGCATGGATCGTGCCATCCGAAATAGAACCAAGATGCTCTTCTCCAAAACAAGGAAGCCAATCTGGTGGTCCCCCGCTATAAACAAACTATACAACAGAAGGAAGAAACTGTTGCAGAAAAGAGAAAAATCCCAGGATGCAAAAAACTCCCTCACCAGCCTCACTAAGAAGCTGAGATCCCTCATAAAATCCTCAAAAGTTAGTTACGAAAATAAAATTGCCAAAGATTCCAAAGTCAACCACAAGGCATTCTATAGTTATGTCAAGAATCTAAATGGCAATGCTCAGATCTGCTCTGAGCTACAACAGAATGGCATTAAATATACTGATCCCAAGGATATTGCCATTATCCTGGCAGATCGATTTAGTGCCAACTTCACGCCTATCTCACCCCCTAAAGGGCAGATCTCAATACCAAAAGATTGTCAAATTCCGATAATCATGGCCACACAGGTAGAAACTGCACTCTCCAAAGCTAAGAATACAGCATCCATGGGACCAGATGACATCCCAGGCTGTGTACTACATGAACTATAAAATGAACTGGCACCTGACCTAAGTGTCATGTTTAATCATAGCCTCACCTCAGGCTTCATGCCCACTGAGTGGCACACAGCTACAGTTATCCTGTTCCACAAGGGAGGATCCACCTTGGATCCCGGGAACTACTGTCCCATCAGTCTGGCAAGCCTGATCTGCAAGGGCATGGAACGCATTATCATGGAACTTATAAACAAAGACATTGGCAATCTTCAAACACTGGACCCCACCCAGTTTGGGTCTGTGAAGGGCCGATTGTGTCTCCTGAATCTGACTGACTTCTTTGAATCAGTCTCCAGAGCTGTGGATGAGGGTAAGGTGGTCCACACAGCCTATCTGGACCTCGCCAAGGCCTTCAACACCATCCCCCACTCTGGAATCATAGATAAACGTACTAAGCTGCACATAAATCCCTACGTTACTCGATGGGTTGCCATCTGGCTTACTGACAGAACCCAGACTGTAAAAGTAGCCAACTCCAAATCCAGCTCCAGACAAGGGACAAGTGGAGTACCTCAGGGTTCAGTCCTGGGACCACTCTTGTTTGGCATCTACTTCTCTGAAGTACAGGCCAACACTAAGGGACTCTGGCTAACAAACTTTGCAGATAACTGCACACTGGGATCCATTATTGAATCCCCAAATGATGTGGATATTCTACAAAAAGGCCTTACAGAAACAGATGCCTGGTACCAGAGCCATGGGATCAAGCTTAATGCCAAGAAATTTATAGTTATCCCCTTTGGAAAAAAAACATGTACCCATGAATTACCACATAGTTGGCAGGATGCTAAACATCGAAAGTGTGATGAGAGACTTACGGACACAGGTGGACAGTGGTCTCACTTTCGATAACCACATCGCCACAACAGTCAGGAAATCCTTCTATGTGACACACCTCATTACTAAGGGCTTTTCATCCAGAAAAAAGGAGGTCATTGTCCCACTGTACTCATCCCTCATTAGACCCATTATAGAGTATAATGCCCCATTTCCTGTGTACCTCACAAGACATCTGCAACAGCTGGAAAGACCACAGAAATACCTCACTATAAGAATCACAGGCCTAAAGCAGATGCCATATGCTGACCGTCTAAAATAACTTCAGCTATACTCTGTGGTATATCGTCTACTCAGAGGCAATCTCTGCTTAACATACAAGGCCATGTCAAACCCTGAGCTGTTGGACATGCTCCACTTAAAGAAAACCCAATCCTTCAGAGCCACATGCTCCAGGGATCTAAACCTTGTCATCACAATGAACAAAACATGCTGGAGGGATAGGTTCCTAACCCAGAGACTCCCCATACTCTGGAATAGACTGCCCATACATGTCAAGCAGAGCACCTCATTGGCCCTATTCAAAAGGAACCTTGATGACTGGATGGGAGATAGGAAATTCACCCCGGGGATCATGTCAGTCGCCCTGCTAGATAGGGGCCCAGAGAAGTAAATATTGTGGGAAGAAATATCCAGGGAATTGTTATGGCTAGGCTTGGATAGGCCCTAGGGCCGATAGCCTAGTACCAACCTATGAGCCAACCTATGAACCTATTATTTCCATGCCTGGTTTAGTTGGACCAGAAATTAAAAACCTTCAACTTCAAAGCCATTCAACTTACAGCAATATACAATTGTGAATTCAAATGATTTTAAACACATAAACATGTTTAAAATCTGTGAAGAGTTTTCCAAGTTTATTTCTAATTAGAAATATAGCTAGGTTATAAGGCTCCCTATGCTTATCCTAGAAAAGGCACTCCTCTTTCACTCAAAGACAAAACAGAGAGACAGAAAGATTTTCTAGTCTGAAACTGCAGCAAGTAAAAGCTCTTCTTCTGAATCAGTAGCAATCTGTTTGCTATGAATATAATAAGTAGTTTGCGGCAGTTAAATCACCATGACCTGAGCACTTTGGTTCAGCCATGACCACAAATGTATTTTCCAACTCTGCACTCTCAAACATAAGAACCTGTCAATCACACACTTGACAGGTTGCATCTGGGGCAGCTAACCCTTCACTCTGCACCATTAATAGCTATGATTTTAATGTCACCACTCCTCATGAAGATTCAGATGCTACTTTTTTCATCTGAACTCTCCTGATGATGAAAAGTTGTATAGGTCTTGCAGGTACACTAGAACCAAATATAATACAAGATTTAAAAGTAGACCACCTTTGCTATCCATCCCAATAAATAAGCTCTATAACAACAAAAAAAAAAAAGAAAACGTGACATCCCTTAACGAACCTACCCACATTAAAAACTTAAAAAGATCAGCAATGAATTCCAAATAACCACCACCAGAATGACCAAAGCAGGGCATATGATGAAAATGACATCAGATACCAAGGATTAATATAAATCTTTTTTTAGTTTTATTGGAAAGCAAAAAAAAAAAAATACCTTGCAATATGCAGAACTAATCCAGAATGTTGTTACCCCCTCTGTCTCTAAAGACATTAGAGAGCCCTCCCCACTGTTAGTCTAATACAAATAAGAATTGCAAAACAAAGTGAGGGAAAACAAGCTTATGGTATATTTAGAGAGAAAGTCAGGGAAGAGAATTAGATATCAGTAAGGATGTAAATGAAGAAGGGAGGGTAAGGAGGTATAAGGAATGAAAAGTTACTAGTTCACTTTTAGAATAACAGACACTGAGCTACGCGCTCGAGAGACTTGAACCTCAGCACTGAAATAAATAGGACATGCTGGAGGGACAGATTCATAACCCAGAGGCTCCCTTCACTCTGGAATACAATCCCAGTCCAGGTTAGGCAGAGTCCCTCATTGACTCTCTTCAAGAGGAATCTTGATGAGTGGATGGGAGATCGTAGGTTTACCCCGGGTATCACTTCTGTGTCACTGTTAGACAGAGGCACAGTATACTAACCTTGAAAAAGGGCATAGCAAAATTAATTTAAAATGGGTGGCGAAAGCCAAACACATTCTGGCTAGGCTTATAAATGCCCTAGGGCAGATAGCCTAGTATGAACCTATGAACCTATGAACCTATGAACATACCTAGCATATTTACAGACAGACTTATTTTTATTTATTGGCATCTGATTACCAGGAAAGTCTGACTGGGTAGAAGCCCATTTTCAGCAGAAACCCTGGGATAAAAGCTCCAAAATCTTATAAAAGATTTTAAGAACTATAATTTTAAAATCTTCAAACATATAACAAAACATCTAAAGTTTAAATAATAATAACAACTTAGACATAATGTAAAAACATTGGTTAAGAATCAATACAAGGTATAAGACAATCATTTAATATTTAGACAAATTTCAGACAGTTTGTAGGGAAATTAAAGGTATGTTAGTCTAATACAAATAAGAATTGCAAAACAAAGTGAGGGAAAACAAGCTTATGGTATATTTAGAGAGAAAGTCAGGGAAGAGACTTAGATATCAGTAAGGATGTAAATGAAGAAGGGAGGGTAAAGAGGTATACAGAATGAAAAGTTACTAGTTCACATTTAGGGGTATAGGTTATCCTGGTTTTGAGGAAGAACAGAGCCAGATGTTAGCTAGAAAATCTTTCAGAGTGGTTTTGAAAGATTGGAGGATAGGCATTGGGACTTAGTTCTAATTTTACTCCACAAACAGTCATTGAAGGTCCACGAATCTCTGAGTTCCACTCAGTACCCGACATCAGTACAGAACATGTCCTTGCTGTACTATCTAAATCTAATACACCACTTTATGGGCCAAGACAGTTTTCCGGAATGCTTAATTAATAGCACCAGGTGTGCTTGCTGGATCTCTTTTGCCCTTGTTTAACTTATGCCTAACCCCAAGGTATGTTTCTGGGGTTAGAACACAGCTGTAGCAGTGCCACTCCATAAAGGAAATCATACCACAAACCCCATGAATTACAGGCTCAGCAGCTCAAATAGCCTAATCGGGAAGGCCATGAACTGTATCATATCTGACCTATTAAACTACAATATTAACATTTCGTACAACTGGGACCGTATCAACATGTCAAGGCAGATCATCTCTACTCAGCCGGATAAACTTCTTTGACAATGTTACAGAGGTAATGGGCAGTGGCAGATGCAGACAGAACATCTTTATCTCAGTAAGGCCTTCAACAGTGTACCCCACATGGATATTGTAAGCAAGCCAAAAGTTCTAAAGGTAGATCCTTACATGACATCATAAATTGCAAACTGCCTGAAGAGTAAAGTTCATACAATTAAGGAGGCAGTTATCTCTTCAAAGAGTAAAAACATAGCCAGGGAAATTCCAAGCCTAGACAAGGACCTCTCCTTTTTTGATATACACTTGTCTGACGTCCATATGAAAAACCTTAGCTTATGGTTAACCAAATTCACCAGTTGGCTGCAAGCTGGATATCATCATCCATTTCCTATTAATACAGAAGTGCTTCATTAAGAACTAATGCTTACAACACAGTGATGTACTGAGAAACAGCTCAAACTAAATATAATAAAGTACAGCAATGTCACATCTGAGAATCGACCATCATTTACAACTTACAGCATAGTCAGTGCTACACTCCACATGGACAAAGCAGTCCAGGATCTCAGCACATGGTTCAACAATTCCCGTCATAATTAACCACCATATTGAAACAATAGTTAGCAAATCCTTTCATCTAGCACAATTGATTTTCAATGGTACCTTTGCTTGGTCAAAATATGTGCTTTCCCCTAATTAGGCCAGTTTTTGAGTTCAAGGCCCTTTTGGCATGCACCTAGACAGATATATTATGCAGGTAGAAAGAAGCTTTCTGAAAAAAAAAAGATTATTGGCCTAAAATCCTTAGTCTACCAAGACAGAATATAAGTTCTATCCATATACTCCATCTCTTTAGACTCCTGCATAGAAATCTATCCATGACATTCCATGCCATCAAAGATCCCACCCTAATGGATCTCTTGTAACTTCACATAAAAATGACTACATGGACACCTGAAACAAGGATTTGAACCTCTGCCAACAAATAAATAAAACATGGATGGATAGCTTCATTACACAGTGGTTGCCCCATCTATGGAACAACTTGCTCAGCATGTTAAGCAGAGTGGCACCCTTGCCTTCTTTATAACTAACCTTGATGATTGGTTGGTTAACCTCAAGTTCATTCATGGGCAAACATGCTTTACCCTGCTGGGAGTATGTTTGTGTGTGGGGGGAGGGTATATCTTGAGAACTATATGTGGGCATGTGGGCAAGGTGCAAAAGATGGATTCACTTGCCCTGTCCTTCCAGTGATTCTTTGATTCTAATCATATGCGTTGTTAGTATAAATATAGCTTATATATGAAATATTACTCTGTCGTGTGTCTTGCTGTTTGTGATAGAAGATTTGAGATGTAGCCATATAAACTTGGTGTCAGGAACTTTTTCTCTCTCCGATGTTAAGTATTACAGAGTACATAAATTTAGTATTCATACATGGGAGAATCCACAAAGTGTCCTTGTGCAGTGCATGCACACATAATGCAAATTCATTATGCACAGCTGTGAATACAAGGTTCATATTGCTTTGATGTACTCTTTATGATGTTATAAATGTAACAGCTGTTTGTATTCAGAGTAAGAAGTTTCTCTGAAAAGTTTCCTAAACAACGTTGACTAAGCTCATTATCTACAAAGGCGCAGCTATAAAAGCCTCCAGTTATTCTGAGCAGAAGTACCCATTGAGAATAAAATAGCTTTCACAAAGGTTAACTGCCCAAAACGACTCCTTTCAAGTAAATTAGCATAAAGAGAACATAGACAAAAATACAGAGCTACTCTTTAATGCATGCACATCTGGATAATTTGACATAGTGTGAAGTCATAAAATATGCACTTTGATTCAATGTACTAATACCCAGGTTCAAAAACATATATTTATACAATTATGCATACAGTGTTAAACTCCTGATAGTGACAACTTAGTTTACAGACAATCTTAAAACAGTTTGCAGCAAAAAAGGGAACTAAAAGTAAATGTTTCATTTTGAACTGCAAAATCTGCAAAATTGGCATTTTAAGCAGTAACAACTAAATGCCTCTATGAAAGGATAAGTAGCCTAGGATGTCAGCAACAATAGAGATATGGCTGTTACTCAAAGAAGTCTGTTGTTTGGTTTTGTGATGTTCGAAATGCCATAGAGGTCATAATATCTAAGACATTTCATGGAAATAATGGTATTATAGAGAAAATAAGAGGTATTCCTGACTTTTCCATAGCTATAAACAATGAATGAGTGGAGTTTGTATATGTATATGTGTATGTATGTATATATGTATTTTTATGCATATATACATGCATATGTATATGCATGTGTATATGTATACAGTATATATGTGTAAGAGTGTGTGTATATATATATATATATATATATATATATATATATATATATATATATATATATATATATATATATATATATATGTATGTGTGTGTGTGCGCGCGCGTGTGTTTATGTATATGTATACGCGTGCGTGCGTGCGTGTGTGTATATGTATATGTGGAGAGCAGAGAGATAAGAGAGAAGGAATGTGTGATATGAACAATTTCTAATGAAGAACAGAAGCAACTTATCTCCAAGCATCTCATGTGTTCCTGAAGGGAGATGAAAGGCTTTGGCCATATTTTTGCTAGATTTTGAAATCACGAAGAATAAAAGACAGAAGCTGTCTGTCAAAACATAGGATCATTTGATAAATTGTACCTCAAATATACCATCTCAGCCCACTGCTGGGGAATCAGATACAAAAATACAAAGCGAGCACGTGAACATGTTAACAGTGGTTTACAAAAGGCACTCATTCTCATTACTTTTCAGCTCATAACTTTTTTTTGCCTGTTTTGGCCAAGAGGATATTTTGGAATTAGCAAGGCCTTATATTGCAGTTATAAATAGTATTTGATATGATCATGTAGCTAGGGTTACACATATACATTTTGTATTGGGACATCCATTTCTCAAACAACTTATGATCAAAGACCCAATCACAATTCTCTGTGCTATGAACATATACGTCTGCTGACTATTCACAGTTTTGACACCAAATAGAGCATGCAGAAATATTTTTGAAAGCAGGATGTCTGATTTGTAACAGAACCACAGTTACAGCAACATTAAAGAAAGAACATTTTGGTGTGGGTTGAATACTCCAAATGGAATAAAATGATTTCTCTAAAAATTCCCCTTCTTGAAGTTTTATGATTGTGGGATAAAGTCCAGACTGCAATCCTTATGGTCTAAGGTTAACTAAAAGTTCTAGTACTGTAGTAGCCACAAAAGGAGTGTGGAAGTGAGCATCTGACACTGGGTTACCCATTCTGGGGGGAAGGAGGAGGTGGTCCACCCAATGACAATGATGTCAGCACTTACTGGAGAATTAGATACATTCCATGAGCACATGGGACATGGATATGTCCTTGGCTCTACCAATATAAAGCCACGTGGTATCCTTCTTATGGACACATGCAGGAACATGTTGGCTTACAGGGGACGATACAGCAGACCCATTCATGAATAGGCATGTCAGCTACAAAAGAAGGGTTTGGACCAGAAAAAATGGAAAACCCCTCATGACTGCCTGAATGATATCAACACCACAAATGGGCATTGCCTTATTGATAAGGATTGAATGAGAATGGCCTCAACAGTGTATAGCAAACAAAATACAGACAGAAATCTTTATTTTCACTGTTTCACGTGGTCTCAGGTTCAGCCTTTGAAATTCCAGTAGGATGTCAGATTTGGTAACCATGATTGCATTCATATCAGATTCACAATTAGCTCCTCAAAAATTTGTTTTTCAACATGTCATAATATATCTGATTGTTTACTGGTGTATTCAAACCAGATATATCAGAAGCACTCTGTTTTTTTTTAAGTAGTACTAAAAATGAACAGAAACTGAAAGCATACTATACACAGTCACTGCAGAAACATTACAGTAGTAAATAATATTGATTCAGATCAGGGACTTAAACTGCTTTTCTATGTTTCTATTTTTTTCAGATAATGCAGTTTCTTAGTCAACTGAACGACATATTTTGCAGCTGGTATCTCTAAACAGTAGGGTCCAACACTCAACTTTTCCTGGATTACCCATTCTTTGCCAGCAAAAATAGGATCATAGGATTATAGGATCATAGGAGGTTGCTAGGCTAATGGCCCTGGGGCCCTTACAAGCCTAGCCAAGAGTATACCCTCAAAAAGAAACCTCAGTCAGCACCTGTTGCCTCTGTTATTGAGGTACAAAGGTGGAACCCCTGGGACAATTTTGTGGTTTCCCATCCACTCATCAAGGTTGCGCTTGAAGAGGGTCAGTGAGGAAATCTGTTTGACATGTATGAGAAGTCTATTCCAGAGATGGGGCAGCCTCTGGGAGACAAACCTGTCTCTCCAGCAGGTTTTGTTGATACTGCATATTAGATTTAGGCTTTTCGAGTGGGTAATGTGCAAGGAGTTATACTTACGGATATGGAGCATCTCTAGCAGGGCAGAGTCCGATAGATCACCTCAGAGCAATCTGTACGATACAGAGTGGAGCGATAGTGATTTGAGCCTGTCCACACAGGACGGGTGTTGGAAGCCATGGATTCTTTTTGTGAGGTATTTCTGTGGCCTTTCCGGTTGGTGCAGGTGTTTGGAGAGTTGCATCTCAAACAGGGCGTTATACTCAATTATAGGCCAAATGCTGTCATTAAGAGACAAATATTGATCAATGGAGTTAAATAATTTAGTACAAGTTTTGTCAGATGATATAATTATCAATTAATAAGCACAATGCATTCTACTAAAAACACAATATTTTGGGAATGATCAGTATTAAATCATATGCAATGTGTACCTATACAAAGTTCATTTAAATTACTAAAGCCCTTGACAAGCCAGTTGGCAATACTTTCAATAAATGTGTCCCTTTTCAGTAATTTAGCATGACCTTCCTGTCCCCCTTACTCATGTGTGCTAACCCTATCCCTAATGCTTTCCTTGCCCATTGCCCCAGCCCTACACATTAGGTCCATATAAAACCTTTCCTTCACAGTACTGCTATACTGACAAAATGTGCCCGGATATTAGTGGTCCTGTATGTTATTTACCTGCTGAAAAAAGGATACTGCTTGTTTCCTTTTGCATTTTTTAGGGGGGGGTGGGCTGTTGCTTTTGATAATTTGGAAAGTCGATGGGCTCGCAGCAATATTGTGTCATTCAGTGTAAGTCCAAAAAATAATTAACAATATAATATACATTGCTAAGTGTACACACACATATTTTTGGGGATAGATAAATTACAGCAGGCATGCATGTCCAGTGCCAGTAGGCTGTAGGCTATCTGCTTGATGATTAAACATATGAAAGTACTATAGTTGTGGACAAAATATGAAATTCATATCACTCTACTAAACTCATTGACAGTGAATGCCTTTTGTCAAGAAAAATAGCTGAAAACCACTTTTGGTGATCTCACAATAAAGATATTTTTACAAAGGGGCAAGCCTCCCTACATACCATTTCTGGAGAAAAGTCTCATACTCCATTATATTATATTTATCGACTCTGAGTGCAACCTTAATGATTGCTAAAAGTGTTTTTTTGGCTATTTTTCTTCTACCAAAACAATGCTCAATACAAATGCATTCTGTAGCTTGATAGGTTCCTGCAATAGGTAACTGTGGGCCAAGGCTATTGTTGTGCTCAGAACATGCAGATAAACAACCCAGAATTAATTCAGTTGCTAAAACAGTTCAGCAACAATCAAACTGTGAACATCTTAACCTCTAATCATGCATTTAACCATCATTACAGTGGCCTACCAACTGTTAAAATGGCACAATGACATGGATATGCAAAAGGTTTACTATCAAATGACTGAAAACCAAAAGACTGAATCCCAAAAAGACTGAAAATTCAAAATACTGAATGATGGAATTTGCCCCTTCTCCACTGTTGTGCAGTCTTGGAGTTGGTATAAACAGTTAGCAGGGGGATTGGGGCCCCCACATGAGGGGAGCAGGGGAGCTTGCCTCTTGCATTAAAAATGTATTCTGTATTTTGAATTTTCAGTCTTTTTGAGATTCAGTCTTTTGGTTTTCAGTCATTTGATAGTAAACCTATGCAAAATCTCTAACAAAGCTGTTAGTACTAAACAACAATCCTGTTGTGCATAAGCTATATTGAAACTGAAAAAGATGAAAAATTGAGACAAAGGACACCTACAAATGACTATAGAAAGCTGTGTGTGTGTGTATATATATATATATATATATATATATATATATATATATATATCTATATATATACATATAATAAAAACACACATATTGTAACCAAGCAACTGCAAGCAACAAAATCCCCCTAACACACACACCAACCAGTACCATTGCTGACAGTGCAGGGCTACTTCACTTTTTTGCTAGCTACTTACTATGAAGCCCAGTAGGGCTGTTAAATGCAGGAGGTTGTGAAGTCAATGACAAAATTCATAAACATGGTACACTCAGTCCCTAGCCATATGAAGTAAAGGGATAAAACTCTAACTACAACCCAGGATACTCATCTTAGACCTGCAGCAAGTGAGGCGGATGAACCAGGCAGGGGATGATGAGCTTAAGTTGCCATTTTTAGCTCACTGACCATTAGAAGAGGGAGCCATCTGGGCATCACTCATTAGCGACATGTACGTGTGTATAGACCCTTGCTTGTGGAAACATCCTGGCAAGCGCATGCTGTAGAATCAATATTTCAACTAATGACCAGGAAGTTAGACATGCTTGGGAACACACATATTTTTCTCCAACCAAGCAGCTATCTAAAGTTTGCAAACAACGTACAGGGAGGACTTACATAGAGTCCTCCTCAGTGGAGTATCTGGACTGCTTCCTGATGCTCAACTGTCATACCTCTCAACCACTCAGCACAAGAAATTTGGACAAAGCCAAAAATAATTTGGGCGAATTTTAAACTCGCTCTTATAAACTTAGAAAGTTGCTAGAATAAATGGTTGTGTGCTACCATGCATTTTCTGAAGGATATGAAATCTAAAACTCAAATGTCTGTCCTTATTTAGTGGATTCAATCTTCACTAATTTTTCAGAAAAACTTTATGAGAGCAGTGCAGAACTATGAGACAAAAATCTAGACATCCTGAAAAAATCTGAACAGTTGAGAGTTATGCCAACTGCAACCTCACAGGGGAACTGATGGGCTAATAAGACTTCCCCAGAAGGGAATGAATGGATTTGGGAATGTTGCGGGGACTCCCTGGTTATCTTGACTGAAGAAATGAATGATCTGATGTTGGGTACAATGCAAGGGTTTCCATTAGGCATGTCCTGAGAAGGCAAGGAAAAAAATAAAAATGTGGGAGCGACACAGTGTGTACACCTAGTGCACAGGAAGTAACACTGAGAAGTCCAAAAAGAAACAAATACAAGACCTATAGAGAGAGAGATACTTCTATGCAGAAAGCCCAATGGTGGTGTACATAACATATGAAAAATAGCAACTAGCATGGATAAAACTGTACACAGTGCACTTTGGTTCACATTCAGCACTGCATTACAACACAGTTACAGAGATATATTGACAACACTGATGGCACAGTGATGGTCAGACACCAGATGCAACAAAGCTACAAGTGTAACATAGAAGGCAAATAAGCATAATCACTGCCTCCAATACAAATAGCATAAATACCACCCCGGGTCTCCCCTGAAAAGAGTCTGCTAGCCTAGTGGGACTAACCAGTCAACAAAAGATAAATAAACACTTGCACACATGATGAAAACAGACACAAATCCCACATGTTCATAGACAAAGACTGTAAACAGATGAAAGCTGTCTCTCTGATATTCTGATATACACACGCACACACACACACACGCACACATATATATATATATATATATATATATATATATATATATATATATATATTTATACATATACAGTACATTTGGTAAAAAAAAATAGTAGAAAGTACATTTGGTAGAATCACATTTTGTCACATGCACATGTCTATTTGGTGACATGAGCCAACTTGAATGAATCACCTAGCATGAATTTTTACACCATCAAATGGCCCTGACATGGCATGTGTGATTCATCTTCTGCGATCTTAAAGAAACTACACACCACAGCTGAAATCCAAAGTGGTTGGTTTATAGATCTCTTCACCTAAAGGGAATCACCTATAGATTGTGCTGCTGTGCACAGCTCCATTGTAAGAGCTTGAGTTAGAAACGCTTAGGAGGCTTTCAGGAGATGGGAGAAACTCCAGAGACAGCATGTAAACTCCATACAAGACATTGGCTAGAGAATTGGATCAAACCTTGTACCTTGTGCATGGGAGGCAAAAGCCTTAACCATTCTGACAAAGTGTTGATATACATGTAGGAATATTTCCTGGCTGAATTTTGAAAACTGGATAATACATTTTCGTTTTATATTTGCTGGACGGTGGCTTGTGTCGTTGGTTGCCTTTTCAGTTGTTCCAGTTATTTTTGTTTTACTGCCTTGGATTAGTATGTTGTTTCTGATGTCACTTTTCTTTGTGTTTTATAGACTTAGTGATATTATTGTTAGTTTGTAAAAAATATAGTCTGTAAATGTTGCTAATACAGGGAACTGTAATCATTGTTTTCTGTGAGAAATCACTGTTTGCTGCAATGTCTAAGTGTGTTCTAGCAGTTACTCCACAGGTTTGGGGGATTTTTCCATTCTCCAAGATGATGCAACAGTGAAGCTGGTGTATCTTTGGCGAGATTCCAAAGGACCTGCTCTCAGTGTAAGTGACTTCTATAATTAGGCTTACTACTACTACAAGGACCAGATTTCAAAACACCTGCTCTCAGCCTTCTCTGAGTTCAAGTTGTCACTTTCACTGAGAGCAAGTCTTTTGGAATCTGGGCGATACATTTAGGGGTATGGGCAGCAGGGACTTGGCTTTCAACAAAAACATAATTTTCTCCCTTGTGCTTTTGGAAATGTGTGTATCTAACTTGCAATAAAAATAAAGTATTTGATCTACTTTTACACTAAATGTGATTCAAAAAAATTTATTATCTTACAAAAGTGATTCTCCAATTTGTATCTGTGACTAAATGATGATCATGTGTGTGTGTGTGTGTGTGTGTGTGTGTGTGTGTGTGTGTGTGTGTGTGTGTGTGTGTGTGTGTATATATTAAGTATAAATACAAATTTAGTTAATATATTTTACATATTTTATATATATATATATATATATATATATATATATATATATATATATATGTGTGTGTGTGTGTGTGTGTGTGTGTGTGTGGATTAAAGGTAATATACTTATATATATATATATATATATATATATATATATGTATATATATATATATATATATATATATATATATATATATATAAAAGTATATTACCTTTAATCCCACACACACATATATTTATGTATATATATACATATACATGTGTGTGTGTGTGTGTGTGTGTGTGTGTGTGTGTGTGTGTGTGTGTGTGAGTGTGTGCATCCACTAACAGGATTGAGAGACACTATTGCCACATATTAGGCTGCCACTGTTGCTGGTATACTGACAAATGCTGTAGCATATTTTGCTGTGGCATTTCCTTCTGCTGTACAACTCAACAAGGCTGCACAACATAGCAGCACAGGGATATCCACCACTGAGTAAAGCATGGTCATAGTGAAATGTAAATGAATACTACTACAAACAGATAATGCTGTAGTCACAGACAGCACATGGCTCATTGCTCCATACTAGTCATTGCTGCACTGCATACAGCTGTGTACAGCTCTTTGCCTCAAACCGGATAATATGGATTATACAGGAATGGCATACACACACACACACACACACACACACACACACACCCACACACACACACACACACACACACACACACACACACACACACACACACACACACACACACACACACACACACACACACACACACCCACATACACACACACACACTCTTACATAATTGGAATGTGACTGACTGTGCATATATATGTGACATGGGTGTGTCTATGTGTGTGCATGTATATGTTGTGTGCATGTGTGCATGAGTGTGTGGGCATGTGAGCTATTCTGCATTTCTTTTTTGTTACTGGGATAGATCACTGATCTCTATGAACCTTTTTTGGACTCAGCGTGGGACTGCTGTCTCCTTAAATGACTTGCTAGGTAGTGGAGGCTGAGAGAATCAAGCTCTGCCAACTGGCAACTGTATATGTGTTTAAACGTGTGTGTGTGTGTGTGTGTGTGTGTGTGTGTGTGTGTGTGTGTGTGTGTGTGTGTGTGTGTGTGTGTGTGTTCATGTGCATGCATGTCTATTTGTGTGCATCTGACTGTGCATGTGTGTGCAACTGTGTGTGTGTGTGTGTGTGTGTGTTTTTGAATTCAAGGACATACATTTATTTATTTATTTATTTTATTTATTTTATTTATTTTACATTTGTTGACCGGGCTGGTCCAACTGGATATATGTCCATTTTCAGTTGAGGCCCGGGGAGAAAAGCTCCTCACTTCAGAATAGTATATACAAGACATAGTTACATTGTATAATTTTTGTCTATTATACAGTTACTTTCCTTTTGACATATGAGTATCATGATTCCTATTAAAAGAGAGCTAAGGATGTAGGTACTAAGATGACTAAAAATGTAGGACAATATTAATAGTACAGTAAACAGTAAATGTTTAAAACAATATAAGCAAAAAGCACACTAATTGAGCAATAAAGTCACACACATATTATTTGCTAGTAAACTATGTAAGCTAAAAGTACACTATTGAGCAATAAAGTCACAAATATGTTGTTTGCTAGTATACGATAGTTATTTAAAATAGAACACTATTAGTAAGTATAGTGACATGCATAGTATTGTTAGTATAGGATTAACTAACTTATGCTGGTATGTAGAGAAATGTCATGTGTGTGTTTGTGTGAATACATGTACACATGGACATATATTTATGTATGTACATTATGTGTGTGTGTGTTTATGTGTTTAAATGTGCTGGTTACAAAACTGGAGGACTGGCTGTCTTGTACCTCCTACAGTTTGAAAAAATGTACATTACTCCAATACATGGAGTCTGTCATGATATTCCCTTTCTTACTGATTCCCACTTCCAAAGCTCCCATGCTAGATTATTATTTTGTTTATTTAACATTTGTTTACCAGGATAGTCTAGCTGGACAACAGGTGTCCGTTTTCAGCGGAGTCTTGAGGAGGAAAGCTCCACAAAGTTACAAAGCGATAAGTAAAAATTAGTTAACACAGTTTAAAACTAATTAAGAAAAAAACATATTCAAGTAAGGTTAACAGTTAAAAAAAAACAAGGTTGTAGTAGAGGTATATGATCACAATGCATTCATATAGTGAGCATAAGTACAGAATATACACAATTGACATCACAGTAAGAACAAATTTAAAAGATATTTACACTATATACAATTTGCCTAAGTAGAGTAGTCAGTGTAACAGTGTTCATCAGAGTCAGCAATGTGTAATAGCCTAGAAGAGGGTGAATTCAGGGAGGGTCATTACAGTTACATATATGGTTTTCATAAAGGTGTGATTTAAAGAGTTTCTTGAGTGTGGTAGTGTGGTTTTGTAACCTGAGGTCTGGGGGGCAGGGTGTTCCATGTTCTTGCAACTTCATAAGGGAATAGAGATTCCTCTGAGCTGTTTTTACATGGAATGACTTCAATTAGGGCTTTGTTACTGGATTGTAGTTCCCTGTTGGTGCTGCAGAAGTTTAGGAGGTCTGTTAGGGCAGGGATTTTGTCAGGGTGGTATAGTATTTGATCGGCTAAGTTGAGATGGTGGGAGTCTAGTAAGTTTGGAAATTCTAGCCAGTGTAGCTTCTGTAGGGATTGGCAGTGGTGAGAGTGTGGTTTAGCATTGGTTGCAAGCCTAGCTGTTTTGTTGTGGCATGTTGAAATTTTCTTCAAGTCACTTTGTTTAGATTTATTAGTATTGGGGATGCATAGAGTATCATTGATAGGAGATGGGTTCTGGCTATGGCAGTTCTGGATTCAGAAGTTAAGAACTTGTTGCTATGGTAGAGGCATGCTATCTTTTTGTGGAATTTGGAGATGGTTAGGGATATGTGTTTATTATATTTAACTTGCTGGTCAGTTGTGAGGCACAGTAGTTTGGCCTCAGAGACAGGTGTGATGAGGGTCTTATTGGCAGAGTGACTGGAGAAGGTGGGATTATTAGTCTTAAATGGGTGGAATAGCATTAGTTGTGTTTTTTTAGGGCTCAGTATCAGTTGAGAATTTTTTAGCCAGTTTTCTATCTCTGTAAAGGATTCTTGGGCTTGGATTTGTAGGAGATGGATGTTGGGTACAGAGCAGATTACAGTAGTGTCATCCGCGTATTGGACTATATCAGCTTTTGTGGTTGCTAAGTGGAGTTGGTTTGTCAAGAATTTGAAGAGAAGTGGGCCAAGGATTGAGCCTTGGGGTATGCCACATTTGACAGGGAGTGATAGAGAGTTGAGCCATTTGACAGATTGAGAACAGTTATCTAGGTAGCTACTGAGCCATTGTATGGTGAAATTGTCAAGGTTGAGTTTGGAAAGCTAGGATAGGAGTTTATTGTAGGAAACTGTGTTGAATGCTTTGGAAAGATCTAGGAAGGTGGTGGAGACAAGTTTTCTTTGGTTTCTGTATGAGTTTATGGTGTTGGTGAAGTTAATTAGGGCAGTGGTGGTACTATTGGCTGGTTGAAATCCGTGTTGAGTTTTAGAGAGTAAGTTATTGAAGAGTAGATGGGAGAGGAGTTGGTGATGGATATGCCGTTCTAGAATTTTTGATAGGGGTGAAAGAATTGCAATGGGATGATAGTTGAGAGGTCGGTGTAGGGGCCACCCTTGTGAAAGGGGATGATGTATGAGGTTTTCCATAATGATGAAATGTAGTGTTCATTAATCATCATCTTCTTTTGGCTGTTCCCATTAGGGGTTACCACAGTGGATCATCTGTTTCCATTTCTTCCTGTCCTCTGCATCTTGCTCTGTCACACCAACCACCTGCATGTCCTCTCTCACCACATCCATAAACCTTATCTTAGGCCTTCCTCTTTTCCTGTTACCTGGTAGCTTCATCCTTAGCATCTTTTTCCTAATATACTGAGCATCCCTCCTCAGCACATGTCCAAACCAAAGTAATCTCACTTCTCTGGCTTTGTCTCCAAACCTTCCAACCTGGGCTGACCCTCTAATATACTTATTCCTAATCCTGTCCACCCTCGTCACACCCAGTGCAAATCTTAACATCTTTAACTCTGCCACATCCAGCTCTAACTCCTGCCTTTTTGTCAATGCCACTGTCTCCAGCCCATATAACATAGCTGGTCTCACTACCCTCTTGTAGACATTCCCTTCCACTCTTACTGGTACTCGTCTGTCACCAGTCACTCCTGACACTCTTCTCCACCCACTCCATCCTGCCTGTACTCTCTTCTTCATCTCTCTTCCACACTCACCATTACTCTGAACTATTGATCCCAAGTATTTACACTCATCCACCTTCACCACCTCTACTCCTTGCATCCTCACCATTCCACTATTCTCCCTCTCATTCACACACATATATACTGTCTTAGTCCTGCTGACCTTCATTCCTCTTCTCTCTAGAGCAGATCTATTTATTAGTAGTGAGATTGGGTAAGCAATGGTCCTTGAAGCAAGTTGAAGGTATTTGGCTGGAGGTTGTCAGCAATGAGGGTAGTTGGTTTGCGTTTTGCTAGGAGTTTTTGAATGGTTGTTATATATACTGGTTTGAGTGAAAAGGGGATGGTGGATGACTGGACTTTGAGGGTTGGTGGTGGGGTGATGGGGTTTGTATCATTTATGAGTTTCAGTATGTAGGAGGTGAAATAGCTATTGAAGTTGGAGGCTATATCAAGGTTAGTGCCTTCTATATTTGGTGGTTGTGTGGTGGTTTTTCAGGGTTGGAGGATGTTGTTCACTGCAGCCCAGAATTTCTATGGGGTGTTGCTATATTTGCTTTGTAGGAATATGTAGTGATTTTGTTTGTCAATCTTAACCTGTTTATTTGCCTTATTTCTGAGTTCTAAGAAGGCTTGTCTAGTTGCTGTTGTTTTATATTGTTGCCAGATTTTCCATGCTTTGTCCTTTTGTTTTAGTAGGACCTTTGTGGTTTTTTATAACCAGGGGGCAGGATTACTGTGCATTCTTATCATTTTGATTAGGGCTAGTTGGTTTAGGATCATTAGGAATGTGGAGTTAAAGTATTATTTTGCCTTGTCCAGAGGGATAGTTTTGATGTAGCCCAGTTATAGGCTTTTAAGGTTTCTGCGAATAGGTCTGAGGGGAAGTTTTTATGGGAATGGGTTTGTAGTATGGATGGCAGGTTGCTACATTTAAGTTTGTGTCGAAAGATAATGGTTGGGTTGTGGTCACTGAGAGAATTGGGTAGTGTACCACAATGGTGGGCAGTATTGGCTTGGTTAGTGAGGATCCAGCCTAATACGGATTATCTTTTGGTGGTCTTAACTATATGTATGGGTGTTTGAATAAGTTGGGTGAAGTTATATAGGTTAATGTGGTTGGTGGGCATTTGGGAATGGATAGAGTTGCAGTCGATGTTGACATCATCTAGAACTATGATTTCTTGGGGAGGGAATGGGAAGCCCAGTGGATTATTGATTCTAAGGTGTTTACATTGTCATCTCATGGAATATAGATGCCGAGTAAATGATGTTTGTGCTGGTTTAGGAGGAGTGCAGTAAGTATTGTCTCAGCATTTTTGGAGTTTGGGGGTTCTTTTTGTAGGAGCTGGATCTTTAAGTTAGATTTGTAAAGTAGAGCAATACCTCCACCTCTTTGTGTGCTTTGTCTACCCTTAGAATGTTATAGCCGGGTGGGGTTATAGAGTTGTCTTTGATATGAGGCTTAAGCCATGTCTCTGTTATGAGCATTATGTTGGAGCTGTATATAGAAATAGCTGAATGCAGCTCTTCTGTTTTGTTCAGGACACTATGAATGTTCAGATTTAGTATTAGCACATCAGTTTGTTTGTATTTAATGGGAAGTGGTTGTTATTTGTGTTTGTGGGGGTCAATACTGGGCTAGGGTTGGGGTAGATATCACCACCTAATAGTAACTGAGCAGTTATGTTGGTAATGGTTTTAAGGTAAGAGACCAGTAAACAATGGTACCTGAAATTATGTTGTTTTTTTTTTGGATTCTGGGATGTAGTGGATTGGTAGGGTGGTTTGGGGGAAGGATGGACTGTGGGAGATTTGGGGTGTCTATATATTTGAAGGGGTTGGATGTGGCATAGGGTAAGGTGGGGGATTTGATGAAGTTGAGATTGAAGACTGAATAGTGATAGGAGGTACTGGTGGAGATTATGAAGAGGGCTATAGATAAGAAAAAAAGTATTAGTGGAGGAAGGCAATGGGGGGGTAGTCGGTGTGGATCATGTTGACAGAGTTTATTAGTTGTAGTAATAAAGTTTGTGTTATAGGGGATGGAGACTGTGAAAGTATTGTTTTGGGAGGGAAGTGGAGGTGCAGGTAGGGTAGTTAGGAGGGGGATGGTAGCTGAGTGAGGTAGGAGTGGGGTTGTGGGTGTGGTGTGTGGTTGGTTGAGTGGTGGGTGTGGCAGAAGGGTCATATGATGAAGGCTTAGGAGAAATTTAAGAGTAGCGGGGGCGGGTGGGAAATGGAGGCAGGGTAGGAGAGTGGCGTGAGCCAGAGCGTTAGAGAGAACAAATGGAGCAGGGCTGCCTCAAGCAGGGGGAATGCAGTGGGGGAGCAGGGCTGCACCAAGCAGGATGAACAGAGTGAGGCTGCACCAAGCAGTGTAGGTAAGTGACTACAAAAACTATCAGAATGGTGGATAGAATAAGTGAGATTGGAGAAATACTGAATAGCGTTTAGACTGTGATTATGGAATACTGTCAATAGCCTAAATAAATTCAAGAGGCAGGTCTATCAAAATAAAAAAAAACTTAGCAATAAATGGAATGACTTTTGGGGTTGGGGCAGAGGGAAGAATTTAGTAAGAGTCCTTGTATTAATGAACTATAGCCTGTAGGGAATGGAGGGGGCTAACCACTAAGAATATACTTTCCCACTGACAACCCTGGAGGTGTGTTAGCACTAATTAGGCAAATATTCACTTTTTGCTAAGTAGAACAGAGAGGCTGGTAATTCTCTTGTCCTGGGGCATTCGCAAGGTGAATGCTTGTGCTCAGAATATGGGAGGGCCATTGGCAGTTAGGAACCGCTGTCTTTAACACTCTTTTGATAAATAGAACAGAGAGGCTGATAATCCTCTTGTCCTGGGGCATTTGCAAGGTGAATGCTTGTGCTCTGTATGTTGGAGGGCCTTTGGCAGTTAGGATCCGCTGTCTTTAACATTTTCTAAATAGAATAGAGAGGCTGGTAATTTTCTTGTCCTGGGGCATTCGTAAGGTGAATGCTTATGCTCAGTATGTGGGGGGGGGGGGCTGTCGGCAGTTAGGAGCCGCTGTCTTTAACACCCTTTTACTAAGTAGAACAGAGAGGCTGGTAATTCTCTTGTCCTGGGGCATTCGCAAAGTGAATGCTTGTGCTCAGTATGTGGGGTGAGGGCATCGGCAGTTAGGAGCTGCTGTCTTTAACACTCTTTTGCTAAGTAGAACAGAGAGGCTGGTAATTCTCTTGTCCTGGGTCATTTGCAAGGTGAATGCTTGTGCTCAGTATGTGCGTGGGGGGTGTCAGCAGTTAGGAGCTGCTGTCTTTAACACTCTCTAGCCCAACAAAACCTCTGTACCCATGAACTACCACAGAAGTGGTAGTCTACTTAACGCCGAAAGTGTGTGTGAAAGTGTGAAGAGAGACCTTGGGACACAGGTGCACAGTAGTCTCTCCTTTGATAATCACATCGCCACAGTGGTCAGGAAATCCTTTTACGTGGCTCACCTCATCACAAAAGGTTTCTCATCCAGAAAAAAAGAGGTCATTGTTCCCCTCTACTCATCACTCATTAGACACATTATAGAGTACAACGCCCCTTTTGGTATGTACCTCACAAGACATCTACAACATCTGGAAAGGCCACAGAAATACCTCACAAAGAGGATTACTGACCTCAAACAGATGCCCTATGCAAACCGTCTCAAAAAACTCCATCTTTACTCTGTCGCATATCGCCTACTCAGAGGTGATCTCTGCCTAACATACAAAGCTATGTCAAGCCCAGAGCTGTTGGACATGCTCCACTTAAAGAAATACCAATCCCTCCGAGCTACACACTCTAGGGACCTAAACCTTGTCACCACAATAAACAGAACATGCTGGAGGGATAGATTCCTCTCCCAGAGACTTCCATGCTCTGGAACAGACTACCTATCTATGTCAAACAGAGCTCCTCATTAGCACTCTTCAAGAAAAATCTTGATGATTGGATGGGAAATAGGAAATTCACCCCAGGGATCATTTCCGTGGCTCTACTCGACAGGGGCACAGGAAAATAAATTTCTTGGGTGGCAAAAGCCAGGGTACCTTTTTGGCTAGGCTTATATAGGCCCTAGGGCTAATAGCCTAGTACCTACCTTTGAACCTATGAACCTATGAACCTTCCCTTATGACTGTGAGTTCCACAACTGAGATGTCTCTTTGTCTGACTTCCATGACTTACTACTGATGATGTGTTTCTTCCTATGTTTCTTTTAATTACGTTATGTATACTTTGGCCTACATTATTAATCCTGACAACAGCTGTGTGTATTTTTATGTCCTTCCTAGAGATACTCCCCAACATCTTCCTTTTTTTTCCAAATAATGTCTTCTCATCCTGTAAACAGAACTCATGCACTATATATATTTATGTAAAAAGATTGAAAAATCCATGTGCAACAATATTTTTCTCAATTCCCAGCAGGTTAATTAATCTAGTACTTAGGTGGATATCTATCTGAAGGGTGCACATATCGCTAGACTGTCTGCCATTATGCGTTTTGTTTTCCAGGGTAGCCATGAAGTTCTGTACTTTCAGAATAAAAATTGAAACTTTGCAGCACATCTGCACTGGTTTATCTGCCCTTCAGTTTCTCTGCATTGTTTCACACCTGACAGTATTTAAGTGTGCAATTACAGTGAGAGACATGTTGCACTTGTGCATAGTACACTGTTTCTTTCAGTACACCACAGCTCACATTCTGAAATACATGTGATTCCATTCATGAGTGGCAGGTTTTCTATGACAGTGACCAATATACAATCCACCTTGCATCTCTTCGGCATGTCAGTCAGCATCTGTGAATCCTTCTTGTCTCACTAGTGGAAAGGAAATTCAACAAATGATGTGTAGTGTCCTAGTGTCTCTCACGACTTAAATGCACACAAACACAAATAAGTGTACCAGGTTTAGGGTTTGCCACATTTCTAGTTTTTTTCTATGATTAAAAGATAGTGCCAGGCAAATTAATGTGATCTTTTCTTATCAGACGTAATTTGCAATGTTTTGTCCATCACCATTTATTAGCCTAATTTACAGTCACATTATCATACAATAGTGGCATGTCATAACCTTGTATTCAGAAGGTGAAGTTACTTGATGTAAAACCTTTCTTTTTTGTACAACACAATACTTTGATATTAAATGATAGACCATACCAGGGTCTTGAAGTTCATAATGAAACATGTATTGCTTTATGTCAAAACTGAAGTTTTTTTTTCATCTCACAGATGCCATGCTTCAAGTTGGCAAGCAAACTTTTCCATCACAAAACTGGAAGAAATGATGTCCTCCACCTTAACATCCTGCAGTGACTGAATAAGCTATTATCTAAGAGTCCATTCTCAAGACAAAGAAGTTCAGGGACATTCAGATCTGCAGACTTTGCAACACCACATGTGAATAGAAAGCAATCACCTGAATTATTATTTTCCTTTCAGTTACTTATGCTTAGCTGCCCAGGAGAAAAAAAAGCATACACAACATGTGCATATTTAATTAAAGTATAGGTGTTCTTGTGGCCTGGATTCCCTGCTGAGAATTTAACAGCATGCTCTACAAGATACATTATCCTGACTCATTCTGCTGTAATTTACAAACATAGCTATTTTAAGCAAACTCTGGTTATTGAAATTTGAGCATGACAAGTATACAATATCCTGTAAGTAAGGCAAATCCTCCTTGCATTCGTTGGTTTTAGTCATGGTGGCTTCCAAATTTAGAGTATGTGACTATGTAATATTGTGATGCATGTTATTTTGAATGTATTAAAGAGACAATAAAGATGCCTTTCATGCAGTACTGCACAGATTATGTGGGAGGGGCTTCTGGATATCACTGGCAAGTACTGGCAGGCCCTAGAGACAGCAGCTGCAGAAGTCACCAAAGTGAAGGACCAGGTGTAGGAAAAGTTTGGCAAGACGATGGAAAATTAATTTGGCATGGCCTCAGTTAGGTCCTGGTAAACAGTCTCCTGGTATCAATAGTGGGATATGGGAAATTGCTTAGGCTGTTCTCAGCAATGGTGAAAAAAATGTGATATGAGACACCTATTTACTATTCAGCTAAGTGTGTGCATATACTGGCACACATAACTGATATGTGCATATGCATATAAAGGATATGAAGATATGTAGATTCAATATTACCCACACAAGCAAAGGAGCATACACAATACGCAGCCCTAAAATCTTTCAAACTTTTAATATTATTCAATTGAATAATGGAATCATGAACATTATGAAGCAAAGTTGTAGGCAGGAAATGTATATTAATGGGCATTCAGACCAATAACATCTCTACAGTTTAATGGGGCCATGTGAGTTGCATGCCACCTCAATACATGTTGTTACATACACTCCTTTATCTTATTAGAAGTAAACCAGAATACAGGAGTATACCAATCCTCATTCAGTATAATAATGAGAAACTGTGTAGTATGCCAAGGTGTTAAGGGCAGCATGTTATGCTTCCCAGATGGAAGGAAGAGGTGAAGAATTTCACACACTATTAGATATAACAGAGTAATCATAAAAAGTCTGTGGCCAGCCTGACTGAGATTGGTATCTTGAGACAGTGTAAGAATTGTCTCATGCTGTCTGATGATCACCTATTACTCAAACAATAGAACACAGTATGTGAGAGATGTAGATATATAATGTCCTTGGAGGTAAGAATCTCACACATGATAAACACAGACAACAAAATCATCAGCAGTCCAACACACAACACACCTAACCGAGGCCATCACAATGTACATAATCCATCATATGCTGAAGTTCTAAAGATTAACTTGCCTAAACCTCAAAGACCTCCAAAGCACATCACAGGAACAAAGCATATCTATCTGTTTAATTGTTTCATTGAATATTGTGGTCTGTGTCTCTCTGTAGTTATTTGGCTTCTGCTTCATACCTACAATCAACTGCATTATTAACTAAGTTAAGTATAATCTGGCAGTGTTAAAGATTGTACTGCATTTTATTTTTCTGTCTATTTAATTGTTTCATTGAATACTGTGGTCTGTGTGTCTCTCTGTAGTCATTTATTTTTCTGTTTAATTGTTTCATAGAATACTGTGGTCTCCCTCTGTCTCTGCAGTAAGTGGAGGCTATTGTGTTTCACTTCATTGATGTTCAGTATTAAACTCTTAGCCTAGAAGGTTTCTCTGTATTTATAAGTGTTAGTCACATATCTTTGAATTTATTACTGCTCAATATCTGAGTTGTTTGGCTTCTGCTACATACCTACAATCAACTGCATTACTATCTGAGTTAAGTACAAACTTGCAGTGTTAAAGATTGTACTGCATTTTATTTTCTGCCTAATTGTTCCATTGAATATTGTGCTGTGTGTCTCTCTGTAGTTATTTATTTTTCTATTTAATTGTTTCATCGAATACTGTGGTTTCTCTCTTTCTCTGCAGTAAGTGGGGGCTATTGTGTTTCACTTAATTGATATTCAGTGTTAAACTCTTAGCCTAGAAGGTTTCTCTGTATTTATAAATGTTAGTCACATATCTTCAAATTTATTACTGCTCAATATCTGAGTTGTTTGGCTTCTGCTACATAGCTACAATCAGCTGCATTACTAGCTGAGTTAAGTACAAACTTGCAGTGTTAAAGATTGTACTGCATTTTATTTTTCTCTCTATTTAATTGTTTCATTGAATATTGTGGTCTGTGTCTCTCTGTAGTTACTTATATTTCTGTTTAATTGTTTCATAGAATACTGTGGTCTCTCTCTGTCTCTGCAGAAAGTGGGGGCTATTGTGTTTCACGTCATTATATTCAGTGTTAAACTCTTAGCCTAGAGGGTTTCTCTGTATTTATAAGTGTTAATCACATTATTGCCTTACAGCAAGAGGTTCTCCCGTTCGATTCTGGGCTGGTGCGCCTTCTGTGTGGAGTCTGCATGTCCTCCTTGTGGTTGAGTGATGTTAAAGATATGCAGGTAGGTGCGTTCGTGAATGGGTGTGTCTTCTTTGAAGGTTGGGCATCGGGCTGGCAACTCAGCACCGTAAAAATCCACTGCCAATCATTAGCAGACCGGAGTTCTATTGTGGTGACCCCTAACTGGGAAAAGCCGAAAGCCAAAAGACAAGTCACATATCTTTGAATTTATTACTGCTCAATATCTGAGTTGTTTAGCTTCTGCTACACACCTACAATCAACTGCATTACTAGCTGAGTTAAGTACAAACTTGCAGTGTTAAAGATTGTACTACATTTTATTTTTCTGTCTATTTAAATGTTTCATTGAATATTGTGGTCTGTCTCTCTCTGTAGTTATTTATTTTTCTATTTAATTGTTTCAAAGAATACTGTGGTCTCTCTCTCTCTGTCTTTCAGTTAGTTTCCTGCCCGCCCTCCCTGTTATTGTTTTGGTATTAATCTTGGTGGCTTTGGAATTGCCCGCCCCTCCTGTAAATTTGTGTTTGAACACTCCTCTTGGGTCTATCTCATTTGCCCACTCAACCGAGTACAGTGAGATCATATTTTGACTTCAGACACTCCTACCAGTCCTGTCTGTTCAGCTCTATCCCAGCTTTATTCCAGTCTAGTGTCACTAGCTCATTCTACCTAATACAGAGAGAACATTTGTGAAGGGCAAGAACCTTAGGTCCTTCATTTTGAATTATCTTCTGTTTCTCCTTTCTCCCTTTCCCCTTTCCAAAAAAAATTCTAAGCTTGTTTCCTGCCTTTCCTGTAACTAGTCTAGTCCAGATAAAGATTTGCTGTAACCAGGACTGTTTGTAAGTTTCTGAACCTGCAAAGCCTTTCTGTGTTGCAGGGAAGCCTTCTATCTTATCAGTCGGAGTGGTAAGCATTATGTAGCCTATCTACCACAAGAGTGGTTTCTGGCCCAGAAATTGTAGTTTATTGTCCGTTTGGGCAGTTTTTCCATCTCTTTCAACTTTCTGATTTAAAAGCCTGCATTTACGCTTGTTTCCCACCTTTCCTGTAATTAGTCTAGTCCAGATTCAGATTTGCTGAATCCAGGACTGTTTGTAAGCTTCTGAGCCCCCAAAATCTTTCTAGCTTATCAGTGGGAGTGGTAAGCACTAGGTAGCCTATCTACCAGAAGATTGGTTTCTGGCCTAGAAATTGTAGTTTATTGGCCATTTGGGCAGTTTTTCCATCTCTTTCAACCTCTGGTTTAAAAGCCCACATTTGCACTTGTTTCCCACCTTTCCTGTAACTAGTCTAGTCCAGATACATATTTACTGTATCCAGGACTGCTTGTAAGCTTCTGAGCAGCCCAAACCTTTCTGTTTTGGAGGAAAGCCTTCTAGCTGGTAAGCACTAGGTAGCCTATCTACCACAAGAGTGGTTTCTGCACCAGAAATTGTAGTTTATTGGCCATTTGGCAGTTTTTCCATATCTTCCAACTTTCTGGTTTAAAAGCCTGCACTTGCATTTGTTTCCCACCTTTCCTGTAACTAGACTAATCCAGATACAGATTTGCTGCATCCAGGACTGTTTGTAAGATTCTGAGCCCTCCAAGCCTTTCTGTGTTGGAGGGAAGCCTTCTAGCTTATCAGTGGGAGTGGTAAGCACTAGGTAGCCTATGCACCACAAGAGTAGTTTCTGGCTCAGAAATTGTAGTTTATTGGCCGTTTGGCAGTTTTTCCATCTCTTTCAACTTTCTAGTTTAAAAGCCTGTGTTTGCGTTTGTTTCCCACCTTTCCTGTAACTAGTCTAGTCCAGATAGAGATTTGCTGTATCCAGGACTGTTTGTAAGCTTCTGAGCCCTCCAAGCCTTTCTGTGTTGGAGCTAAGCCTTCTAGTTTATCAGTGAGAGTGGTAAGCACTAGGTAGCCTATCTACCACAAGAGTGAGTTCTGGCCCAGAAATTGTAATGTATTGGCCGTTTGGCAGTTTTTCCATCTCTTTCAATTTACTGGCTTAAAAGCGCAAATTTGCGCTTGTTTCACATCTTTCCTGTAACTAGTCTAGTCCAGATACAGATTTGCTGTATCCAGGACTGCTTGTAAGCTTCTTGGCTCCCCAAGCCTTTCTGTGTTAGAGGGAAGCCTTCTAGCTTATCAGTGGGAGTGGTAA
This sequence comes from Protopterus annectens, assembly GCF_019279795.1. Taxonomy (NCBI): domain Eukaryota; kingdom Metazoa; phylum Chordata; order Ceratodontiformes; family Protopteridae; genus Protopterus; species Protopterus annectens. The sequence goes on from NC_056726.1 coordinate 100,961,822, forward strand.
GCACTAGGTAGCCTATCTACCACAAGAGTGGTTTCTGGCCCAGAAATTGTAGTTTATTGGCTGTTTGGGCAGTTTTTTCTTCGCTTTCAACCTTCTGGTTTATAAACCCACATTTGCACTTGTTTCCTACCTTTCCTGTAACTAGTCTAGTCCAGATAGATGTGCTGTATCCAGGACTGCTTGTAAGCTTCTTGGCCCCCCAAGCCTTTCTGTGTTGGAGGGAAGCCTTCTAGCTTATCAGTGGGAGTGGTAAGCACTAGGTAGCCTATCTCCCACAAGAGTGGTTTCTGGCCCAGAAATTGTAGTTTATCTGCCATTTGTGCAGTTTTTCCATCTCTTTCAACTTTCTGGTTTAAAAGCCAGCGTTTGCGCTTGTTTCCCACCTTTCCTCTAACTAATCTAGTCCAGATACAGATTTGCTGTATCCAGGACTGTTTGTAAGCTTTTGCACCCCCCAAGCCTTTCTGTGTTGGAGGGAAATATTCTAGCTTATCAGTGGGTGTGGTAAGCACTAGGCAGCCTATCTACCACAAGATCTAGGTACAGATTCTTAGTTTTAGAACTTGAATTTGCTTATTCATGCTCAGCACAGAACTTGTTGGTAGCACTAAATAAGCTACAAATTACTATAGCACTCAGTTTTCCTTTTGACCTAGAGGAAAACAGTTTTTGTACTTACTTTCCTCACTTACTTAGAGAAAAACAGCTCTTATACTCACTTTCCTCACTTGTCTAGAGGAAAGTAGTTTTTTATTCAGGCATGTCCAAGGATCAGCTCCCAGTGTTCTCTCCTGTCTATCTGATGAATCTGGACATCTTGGGGCAATGTAGCAATTGCCTCATGTACGCAGACAACCCTCTTCTCCTGCCACCCAACACTACAATCTGTGAGAGATGCACTTATCTAGTCAAACTGGAGGTAAAGCTCTCTCCAACCAAGGCTGACAGTCAAGAGGAGAAGGTAAACACTTGCACCAAACCACACTCGTCACATAGTCCCCCTAAACCCACACCACCAAAATCCACACATAGAAACACAAAAACATTTGCAGAGGCTATCAGTAATAATCTGCTTAAGCAACAGAGACCTCCAAAGCAGAAACACAAGCAACCTCTACGCCCCAACACAACCCAAATGACACATAGCCCACACACTCAGTGTGCCAATAAACCACAGCCCACAAGACAAAACAATGTACTCAACACACTAGTCACAGGTGATTCTATAGTCAGGCACACTGATGTCCCACTCACCTGGCTAAACAAGGAGAGGGTTATTGTCAGCTGCCGGTCGGGTGCCAGGATCCACCACATAACTCACACACTCAGGTCACTCCACAAAAAGTACAAATATGAATCTGTCATTGTCTATGTTGGTGTGAACAACCTGAGATGTACCTCCCTGGACTACATGAAAAGAGACATGGAAGAGCTCTCCAATCTTGTAGCCCAAGTAGGTATGACCTTAGCCTTGAGTGCATCCTGCCATCGCCCAGAATGATACCGCAGTACAAGGACAAAATGATTGACTTCAACAATTGGCTAAGCTTCTGGTGTCATTCTAAGGGGATCCAGTATCTGTCTGCCTGGGGCGACATGGTCGACAGACCACATTGCTTTGCCAGAGATGGCCTGCACCTGTCGCCCCTGGGATTCTGGATACTGGCTAAGGATCTTGCCTCCCCTATAGTGTCTTTTTTAGGCAATGTTCAAATGACAAATTCACCACGGTAACAGGAACAGGCAAGCAAAAACTTAGGGTAATGTTACTGAATGCTAGAAGTCTAAATCTCAAAATGCACTCACTTGAGGCACTCCTTAAAATGGAGAACATCGATATCTGTGCAGTGACTGAGACCTGGTTCAAGGCTCTAGAGAGCACCCCTGCATTACCAAGCTATAACTCATACCACACTTTTCGGACATCTAACCTGTACCAGAACACCAAAGGTGGAGGTGTGCCCATATTCATTAAGGATATACACACCTCCAGGCTAGTTGTGCAGCATAATGCATCCGAGGTTAATTTTAATGTATAAAATCAGACCAGTTTCGGCCCACAAGCCTTTGGTTAAAACTCTGTACCCATGAGCTGCCACATAGTTGGTAGTCTACTTAACACTGAAAGTGTGATAAGAGACCTTGGGACACAGGTGGACAGTAGTCTCTCCTTTGATAATCACATCACCACAGTAGTCAGGAAATCCTTCTACGTGGCACATCTCATCACAAAAGGTTTCCCATCCAGGAAAAAAGAGGCCATTGTTCCCCTCTATTCGTCAGTCATTAGACCCATTATAGAGTACAACACCCCTTTTGGTATGTACCTCACAAGACATCTACAACAACTGAAAAGGCCACAGAAATACCTCACAAAGAGGATTACCAGTTTCAAACAGATGCCCTACGCAGACCGTCTCAAAAACCTCCAGCTTTACTCCGTTGCATATCGCCTACTCAGAGGTGATCTCTGCCTAACATACAAAGCTATGTCAAACCCAGAGCTGTTGGACATGCTCCACTTAAAGAAATCCCAATCGCTCTGAGCTACACATTCTAGGGACCTAAACCTTGTCACTACAATAAACAGAACATGTTGGAGGGATAGAGTCTTGTCCCAGAGACTTCCCATGTATGCACAGAAGTACCAAATGACGTCAACATGAATCATTTCCCCTCAAGGACCCCTTCAGTAGTTTGTCCATGTATGTACAAGCACCAAAATTAAACATTTCCAACAACAACCATTTCAGTAGTCTATCCATTTATGTATGCACAAGTACCAAAATGAAGCATCCACCCCAAAGACCCCTTCAATAGTCTGTCTGTCCATGTGTATATATGCACAAGCACCAAAATAAAACATCTCCACAACAATCCCTTCAGTGGTCTGTTCATCCATGTACACTGGATATAAAAAGTGTACACACCCCCTGTTAAAATGCCAGGTTTTTGTGATATAAAAATAGAGACCACAATAAATCATTTCAAAACTTTTCCCTCCTTTAATGTGACCTATAACCTGTACAATTCAACTGAAAAACAAGCAAATCTATTAGGGGAAAAATATAAAAAATAAAACATGTACAACAAGCTGGTTGCATAAATGTGCACACCCTTAAACGAATACTTTGTTGTGTGTGCACACCATTAAACTAATACTTTGTTGATTCACCTTTGATTTAATTACAGCATTCAGTCTTCTTGGGTACACACCTGACATCAATTAAAGAGACTCTGATTAACCCCAAATAAAGTTCAGCTATCCCAGTAGGATTTTCCTGACATTTACTCAGTTGCCTGCAAAACCCATGATTCGCAGAGAGCTTACAAAGCATCAAAGGGATCTCATTGTTGAAAGATATCAGTCAGAAAGGTACAAAAAAAATTTCCACAGTATTGGATATACCATGGAATACAGTGACGAGAGTCATCAAAAAAGGAGAAAATATGGGACAACAGTGATGTTGCAAAGAACTGGACATCCCTCCAAAACTGATGAAAAGACAAGATGAAAACTGATCAGGGAGGCTGCCAAGAGACGTACAACAACACTGAAGGAGCTGCAGGAATTTCTGGCAAGTACTGGTTGTGTACGACATGTGACAACAGTCTCCCATATTCTCCATATGTCTAAGCTATGGGGTAGGGTTACAAGACGAAAGCCTTTTCTTACACAGAAAAACATCCAGGCCTTGCTAAAATTTGCAAAACAATACATCAAGTCTCCCAAAAGCATGTGGGAAAATGTATTAGATCAAGGTTGAACTTTTTGTCCACAACTTCAAAAGGTACATTTGGTGCAAAAACAGCACTTCACATCACCAAAAGAACACCATCCCCACGGTGAAGCATGGTGGTGGCAGTATCATGCTCTGGGGGTGCTTTTTTCAGCTGGAACTGGGGCTTTAGTCAAGGTGGAGGGAATTATGAACATTTCCAAATATCAGTCAATTTTGGCCCAAAATGTTCAGATGTCTGCTAGAAAGATGAAGATGAAGAGGAATTTCACTTTCAACATGACAATAACCCCAAGCATACATCCAAATCAACAAAAGAATGGCTTCACCAGAAGAAAATTAAAGTTTTCGAATGGCCCAGCCAGAGCCCAGACCTAAATCCAATAGAAAATCTGTGGGGTGACCTGAAAAGGGCTGTGCACAAGAGATGCCCTCGCAATCTGATAGATTTGGAGCGCTTTTGCATGGAAGAGTGGGCAAATATTGCCAAGTCAAGATGTGCCATGCTGATGGATTCCTACCCAAGAAGATTGACTGTTGTAATTACATTAAAAGGTGCTTCATCAAAATATTAGTTTAAGGGTGTGCACACTTATGCAACCAGCTTATCGTACATTTTTTTTTATATTTTTCCCCTAATGGATTTGTTTGTTTTTCAATTGAATTGTACAGGTTATAGGTCACATTAAAGGTGGGAAAAGTTCTGAAATGATTTATTGTGGTCTTATTTTTTATATCACAAAAACCTGGCATTTTAATAGGGGTGTGTACACTTTTTATATCCACTGTATGTATGTACAAGCATTAAAGTGAAACATCCCCCTCAAAGACCCCTTCATTAGTCTGTTCATCCATGTATGTGTGTATATGTCCCAAATGAAACACCCCAAGACCCCTACAGTATTCTGACTGCTCATGTATGTATGCACAAGTACCAAAATGAAACACCCCCCAAGACTCTTTCAGTAGTCTGGCCATACATGTATGTATGCACAAGCAACAGAATGAAACACTCCCACAATAATCTCTTCAGTAGACTGCTCCATCCATGTGTGTATGTACAAGCACCAAAATGAAACATACCTTCCAAAGACTCATTCAGTAGTCTGTCCATGCATGTACATATGCACAAGCAGCAAAATGACATAACCCCCCCCAAAGACCTCTTCAGTAGTCTGTCCATTCATCTTTGCATGCACAAGCACCAAAATAAAACACCCATTCCCCATGACCTCTTCAAATGTCTGTCTGTCCATATATGTAAGCACAAAATGAATCCCCCAAGACCCCTCCAGTAGTCTGTCCATCCATGTATGTATGCAAAAGCACCAAAATGCAACACTCCCAAAAATCCCTTCAGTAGTCTGTCCATCCAGGTATGTGTAAACAAGCACTAAAATGAAACATTGCCCCAAAAACCACTTCGGTAGTTTCCCATGTATACACAACCACCAAAATAAAACAGTTCCCCTAATGACCACTCCCTCAGTAGTCTGTCCATGTATGCACAAAAAGCAAATGACATCAAAATTAATAATTTGCCCAAGGTTTCCTTAAGCAGTTTGTCGATGCATATAAAAACAGCAAAATGAAACATTTTCCCGAATGACCTATTCAGTAGCCTGCCCATGTATGCACATAAGGAGCAAATGACATCAAAAGGAATCATTTTACCAATGACCCCATTCAGTGGTCTGTCCATGTATGTGCACAAGTATGAAATGACATCATAATGAATCATTTCTCACTGAGATCCCTTCACTAGTTTGTCCATGTATGCACAAGCACCAAAATAAAATATTTCCCCTAAGGACCCTTTCAGTAGTCTATCCATTTGTGCAGAAGCACCAAAATGACATCACAGTGATTCATTTCCCACAAATACCCCTCAGGTTTCAGTAGCCTGTTCATGTGTGCACAGAAGCACAAAATTACATAAAAATAAAACATTTCTCCAAAGGATCCCTTCAGTATTCTGTTAATGTATGCACCAGCAAGAAAATGATACATTTCCCCTAACAACCCCCTCAGCAGTCTGTCCATGTATGCACAAGCAGAAAAATTCCATCAAAATGAATAATTTCCCCCAAGGTGACCTTAAGTTGTTTGCTCATGTATGCACAAGCACCAAAATGATTTTTCCCCAGGGACCCCTTCACTGTTTTTTCCAATGTATGCACAAGCACCAAATTTAAATGTTTCTCCTAACAACCCTTTCAGTAGTCTGTCCATGTATGCACAAGCAAAAATGACATCAAAATGAATCATTTTCCCCAAGGTTCCATTAAGTAGTTTTCCATGTATGTACAAGCACAAAAATAAAACATTTTCCCCAACGACTCCTTCAGTAGTTTGTCTACATATGCACAAGCACAAAAATGTAACATTTCCCACAACAACTTCTTTAGTAGTCTGTTTATATATATGCATACAAGCATAAAATTACATCAGAATGAATAATTTCCCCCAAGGATCCCTTACGTAGTTTGTCCATGTATGCACAAGCACAAAAATTAAACATTTTCCCCAATGACCCCTCTAGCAGTTTGTCTATGTATGCACAAGCACTACAATGAAAAAAAGTTTCACCAACAACTTCAAGCACCAAAATGACATCAAAATAAACCATTTCCCCAAAGGATCCCTTTTATAGTCTATCCATGTATGCATTAGATGCCATCCAAAAAAAAAAGCATCTAATGAAAACCAGAATTATATCTTGCCTTTCAATTAATATGACTCTCATTCTCCCTACTATGTTAACATATATACTTAACATAAGATACTACAATCAAATGTGTTTTGAACTGAACACATTTCCTTATTTACTAAACTACTTACTCCAATATGTTCTTTCATGCATAAAATAGCTTAACTTTATATGGTACTTCCACCTGTTAAACTTTGAAATTGTTTTATTTTTTGATTTAAGTAAAATATTTTTTTGTACTCTCGAGGAGCTTTTCTCCTCGGGCCTCTGCTGAAAATGGATATGTATCCAGCTGGACTAGCCCGGTCAACAAATGTAAAATAAATAAATAAAAATAAATAAAATAAATCTAGCAAGTCTTGAAATGATATTTCCTTCAGTTAATGTTAAAAAGATGCTTTGACCCTCACCCAGTGCCTTTCCCTCCCAGTTAACAAACTGCAAAAATAGATAAAATAAATAAGTAACCTGCATAGGCTGCAAGAAGACAGTAATAATATATTTAACATACCACCAGCACCACAGCATTGACAGCAATAAATGGATGTCACTGAAATAAATTCTATTTTTTTTCTTTTTCTTCAAAGTGAGCAGCTCAAGTGAGGAGTGGAGGGAGGACTGATTTCATGTCGGTTTGGTCAGCAGATCACAGAGTAGTAACTAAGAAAAAGAGTGGTAATGTCACACAAACAGAATGGTTTTAACTGCCAATGTGTACATCTGCCTGTGTGACCTGCCGCTGAACCCTGAGCAGACTGAACTATAAAGTCAGTCAGGCCAGGGAGGAGGCAGACCAATCCACTTGCTTAGTGGTGCTTGCTTTGTATACCCAAGAAAAAGTAGACACCCACACACACTAAAGTGGAAGTTGAGGAAGCCAAGCCAAGTAGTAGAGCACAACAGTGCACACTATCAGATCGTAATCTGATTTTAAAAGAAATTAACAGCAGCAAAGTGCGTTTTTATTTTATTTTTGTGTGTGTGTAATTTTTTATATATTTTTTAATTCTACCTATTTTTGGGCCCCTAACCTTCACGGGGCAGTAGGCGACTGCCTATGTCACCTACTTCTGGATCCAGCTCTGTCTATTAGGATGGAAGGACATGGTTAACAAACCACATTGCTTTGCCAAGGATGGTCTACACCTGTGCCTCCTGGGCTTTCAGATGTTGACTAAAACTTTATCTACCCCTTAGAGTCTTTTTTAGGTGAATTCAAAATGACAAACTACCAACACAGCAAAAAAAAAAAAATAGGAACCTAAACAAGAAACTCCACACCCTACAAGCTCTTCTCACTCTGGAGAAGGTAGACATCTATGTTGCTACTGAGACCTGGTTTAAAGCAGCAGAAAGAACATTGACAGTGGAAGGCGACAGTGCCCTCCACAAATTTAAGCCAACAGCAGCACAGATAGGTGGTAAAGGTGGAGGTATGTCAATCTACATTAGCAACAAATACAACTCTAGGTTGATTAAACAAGATGATGCCCTAGAGTTCATCCACATCCATGTCTCTATAGACAAGGTTCCTTACTATGTACTGGAAAGCTACAGATCACATTCTATGACCCATGATACTCACAACTCTTACCTAGACCTACTAGAGATACTTACCATCTAACCAAATACTTTATTCATGAGAAAATTTAACTACCTTTCTATAATCTTTGAAACATGCACTGCCTCTAATTCACAGGCATGTTTCCTGGACTGTATCAACACACAGATACCCTGGACCTGATACCACACATTACAGCCAGAGGATCAAACATATTGGAGCTAGTATTCACCATCATGGAAGAGCATTGCACTCCCCAACCCAGTCCTCATTGGTGAGGCCGGACCACAAAGCTGTCTCCCTCAAAATAAAAGTCAGCCTAGAAAACCCAGCAACCTGGAAAATCTGTAACAGTTAGGAACTGTTTTAAGGTGAATTATATTCTATTAAGCAACAGTTTGTCCAAATTCATGGCTATCCCAAACCCCAAGAACACAGCTACCTACGCAAAACTATCTGCAGATACTCCGTGCAAACACGTAAATGACTTCATTGAAGTTGTTGTACCTACCAGAAGTTAGCCCAGATCTAGCAGCAAAAAACAGTCCCACTGGCAGAATCCTTACCTCAACAAGGTATATATCAGAAGAAAAGATGTCATGGTCAAAATCAGAAAAAACAACTTTCACAGAGATAAGATCTCTCTGATTCAACTAAACAAGTTACTAAGAGGTCTAATAATGTCCAACAAAGCCAATTACAAGGTCAGAATAGCCAACCAAGATAAGGACAATCACAAGGCCTTCTTCAGCTATGTTAGGAATCTTAAAGGTAACACTCAGCAGTCTGCAGAACTGGTGGTAAATGGCACAGCCTTCACTGCACAGGGTGAGACAGCAAATATACTGGCTGATAAATTTAGCTATAACTTCACCCACACTACCCCAGCAAAATCTCTTCTAGTATACATTCCCAACTATCAATAGGGATCAGGTCCTGTGGTGCTTGCTAAGACCAAAAACACTGCTTCAATGGGGGATCAACAAACAGTATCCTCGGTTGCCTCCTAAATATCCTAAAACATGACCTAGCAGGACCACTTGAGGCAATCTTCAGTTACAGCCTCAAAACAGGTCATATACCTGGTGAATGATTGGCTGCAACAGTCATCCCACTTCATAATTCAAATGACCCAGAGAACTACAAACCCATTAGTCTGACAAGTCTAATATGCAAAGCCATGGAACTAATTATCATGGAAATGATCAACAAGGACATTGGCAACCTACAGACACTGGACCCATCTCATTATTGAAACAACAAAAACTCCTTCTTCCACACAAAATAAAACAACTCTGGCCCCAACAGAATATTCACTGACTGTGAAATGAAAGAGAACAAGCAGAAAATAGAATCTCTTTATTTCTCTCTTTCTCTAGCGCTTCGGTGTTTCCACCTTCAAGGAATATCAAACATTCAAATTGCAAAATACATGTTCTTGTATAGAACTTCTAATTGATAATACACACCCCTTAATTAAAAAATTATATAAATATGTACAAAAATCCTATCTTAAATTAAACACTTCCAGTTTAGCTCGTTATTAAGCCCTATGGGTGTCATAGTTTTATACTTTATAATAAAAATGCTTTCTTTATACAACAACTTTTGTTTCAACACACTTTCATCATTAAATAAACATTTCACACTTTCTAAAACAGTGCCTTTTAATAAAGACACATCACCATTATGAAATGTATTAAAATGTGAAGCAATTATTTTATTTTCCCTCTTATTTTTTACATCCCTAACATGTTCCATGAACCTAATACGGAATTCTCTCTTAGTCTCCCCTATATAATAGAGTTCACAAGGACATCTCAGTCTGGTTTTGTTAAGGGAAGGTCTTGCCTATTCAACCTGGTAGACTTCTCTGAGAGGGTCACTGAGGCTTTGCATAAAGGGAAAATGGTGCACACCATCGATCTGCACCTGGCCAAGGCATTCAATACAAAAATCTACTCAGCTATTGCTGACAAACTCTCACAACTAGGCACAAATCCCTACATACCTCACTGGATTGCTGGCTGCTTCACTGATAGGACCCAAGAAATCAGGAATAGTGAGACCACTTCCATCAGGAGACCGATCACCAGTGGAGTACCCCAGGTTTCCATGCCTGGTCCACTCCTGTTTAGCAACTACTTCTCAGAAGTCAAGGCTAACGTCAAAGGGCTCTGGTTCACCAAGTTCACAGATGACTGTAAATTGGGAAATATCATAGATTCCACTCACGACACCAATATCCTACAAGAGGGTCTAACACAAACAGATGACTGATGACAAAGCCATGGATTAAAACTCAATGCAAAAAAAATCATTATAGTTTCCTCTGGGAAATTGACTACCCAAGCTAATTACCCCATGAATAAAACACTTATAAGAGATGACCTCATAGTTAAGGATCTGAGAATATATGTAGATAGTAAACTGACCTTTGACCAACATGTAGCTAAATAGTAAGAAAATCATTCTATGTTGTCCAACTCATGAGAAGGGTATGATATCCAGGTCTAAGAAATTTATAGTACCACTCTACTCAGCTCTTTCAGATCCATCATTGAGTACAATGGCCCTTTGCTTGAACCTAACCAGGTACTTGCAACATTTGGAACTCCCTTAAAGGTTTCTCACCAGGAGAATATAGGATGTGAATACTCTGCCCTACACAGATAGCCTTAAGGCTCTATCTCTGTACTTAGTCTCCTACAGATTACTGAGATGTGATCTATGCCTAGCATATAAAGCATCCTCAGATCCAGTGCTGATGGATCTCTTCCACATCTGTAAACAAATAGCACCAGAAACACTAGATCCAAGGACCTGAACTTTGCATGCAACATAAATAGAACAAGTTAGAAAGACTGATATGTGTCTCAAATGATTCATGTGGTATTTAATAAACTCATCTATGTGAAGCAGAGTTCATCCTGACCCTGCTTGAAAGAAACCTTGATCACTAGACTGGAAATTGTAAATTCACCCCTAGTCTGGCCCCCATGTCTCTGATGTTTTCTGTATATATAGACTTCTCTGTATATGTAAACTAGTTACTTATTCTGCTGTATTACTGCCTCTTAAATTGTTTTACAGTTGTGCACTTGCCTTGCTTCATTTAAAAAGTTTTAAATTGCTATTTATGTAGAGTTTTAATTACATTTACTGTTTAGGACTACACACTCAAGTGTGTTAGCCTTTTCTGTGTTTATTTACTGTATTACTGCATTGTTTAGCCTGTTTCAACAAAAAAAAATACTATCTTGTTTGCTCGTTTCCCACCTTTCCTAGCCAGTCCATATCCCAGGCTTTGCTTGTCTCAGGACTTTATTTTCTGTGTTCAGAGCTATCCAGACCTTGCTGTGGTAGAAGGAAGTCCTACTGCTTACCAGTGGGACAGGTGAGCATTGTACTGCCTATTTAATGCTAGAGGAGTGGTTTCTAGCTCTGAAATTGTAATTTTATTAGCCTTTTGGGCTGATTTCTATCCCTTTCAACTTTCTGGCTTAAAAACGCATGTGTTTGCACATTTTTCGCATCGTGCAGCACTGTGAGGCTAATGTTAAACTATTCCAGGTGGCAGAAAGTCTGCTCTTCAAATTTTCCCTTAGAACTAGCTGGTTTCTCAGTAGTAGCACTAAAATCTGAACCCCTGTGACTAGCACTTGCTCTAGAACCTGCTGGAAAGCACTAAAGCCTGAAACTGATACAAGCACTCAGCTCTCCTTGTCAATAAGGAGAAATTAATCATAGGCACTAAACAGCCTATAATTGCAAAGTACCTTGCAAAGGTAAGGGAAAACAGCTCTTAAACTTTACAAAAAAGCACCTAAACAGGCATGTCCAAGGGTCAGCTTCCGGTGATTTCTCCTGTCCACCTGGTGAATCTGGGCATACTGGGGCAATGCGGCAACTGCCTCATGTACACAGACAATCCTCTCCTCCTACCACCCAGCACTACAACCTGCGAGAGATGCACTTACATAGCCAAACTGTAAGCAAAGCTCTCTCCGGCCAAGATTGTACTAGACAGTCAAGAGGAGAAGGTTAACAACTGCATTACACCTCAAGCAACTCATAGCCCTTCCAAACCCACATCATCAACACCCACACATAGCAACACTAAACCCACATATGCAGAGGCCCTTAACATTAACCTGCTCAAGCAACAAGGACCTGTGAAGCTGAAATGCAAACAAACACCAGTTACAACCAAAGTGACACATAGCTCACAACACCAGTGTGCCACCTAACAACAGCCCCTAAGGCAAGACAATGTACCCAACACTTTAGTCATAGGTGAGTCTATAGTCAGGCACACTGATGTCCCACTCACCAGGCTGAACAAGGAGAAAATTACAGTCAGCTGCCTGTCGGGTGCCAGGATCCACCACATAATGCATGCACTCAAGTCACTCTACAACAAGTACAAATACGACTCTGTCATTGTCCATGCTGGAGTGAATAACTTGAGACGTACCTCCCTGGACTACATGAAAAGAGACATGGAAGAGCTCTTGGATCATGTGACCCAGGCAGGTATGACCCTAGCCCTGAGTAGCATCCTGCCTTCGCCCAGAATGATACCACAGTATAAGGACAAAATGATTGACTTCAACTATTGGCTAAGCTTCTGGTGTCATTCAAAGGGGATCCAGTATTTGTCTGCCTGGGAAGACATGATCGACAAACCACGATGCTTTGCCAGAGATGGTCTGCACCTGTCACCCCTGGGATTCAGGTTACTGGCTAAAACTCTTGCCACCCCTATAGTGCCTTTTTTAGGCAAGGTTCAAAGGATAAAACCACCACTGTAACAGATACAAGCATGCAAAATCTGAAGGTAATGCTACTCAATTCTAGAAGTCTAAACCTCAAAATGCACTCTCTCGAGGCACTCCTAAAAATGGAGAATATCGATATCTGTGCAGTAACTGAGACCTGGTTCAAGGCTCCAGAGAGCACCCCTGCAATACCAGGCTACAATTCTTACCACACTTTTCGGCCACAAAACCAAGGGCGAAACACTTAAGGTGGAGGAGTGTCCATATTCACCAAGGATATTCACACCTCCAGGCTAGTTGCCCAACACAATGCATCTGAAATTATCCAGGTGCAGCTAACACTAGGTAAGACTGCAATCCAAATTGTAGCTTGCTACAGATCCCCCACCATGCCCCAAGATTCTCACTACACCTTTCTAAACATACTGGAAAATATTAAGATACAACCAACCACCCTAATACTGGGTGATTTCAACTACCCTGCCATTAACTGGGAAAACTACTCAGGTACCAACTCCTTTTCCTAACTGTTCTTGGAATTCATAAATTCCAATGCCCTGGATCAGCTAAACCATTGTCCCACCAGTGGCTCCAATATCCTAGACCTGGTCATTACCAACAGGGGAGATAGATGCTCCACACCAGTAGTCACCCCCTCATTGGTCAGGTATGACCATAAGCAAAAAGCCCTTGACATCCGCATCCCACCCCCCACCTCCCAGTAAGAAAACCTCCTTAAAAAACTTCTCTGAAGTCAACTTCATGCTACTGAAGTCAGAAGTGCCAAACTTCACGACATCCATGCAGACGAGATCTGGAAGTTCGATTGCAGAATCCTACACTAAGGCACTGTACGAGCACATCCACTCGTGCATGAATCGTGCCATCCCAAATAGAACCAAGATGCTCTTCTCCAAAAAAAGGAAGCCAATCTGGTGGTCCCCTGCTATAAACAAACTATACAACAGAAGGAAGAAACTGTTGCAGAAAAAAGGAAATCCCAGGATGCAAAAAACTCCCTCACCAGCCTCAGTAAAAAGCTGAGATCCCTCATAAAATCCTCAAAAGCTAGTTACAAAAATAAAATCGCCAAAGATTCCAAAGACAACAACAAGGCATTCTATAGTTATGTCAAGAATCTAAATGGCAATGCTCAGATCTGCTCTGAGCTACAACAGAATGGCATTAAATATACTGATCCCAAGGATATTGCCAATATACTGGCAGATCGATTTAGTGCCAACTTCACCCCCTAAAGGGCCCATCTCAATACCAAAAGATTGCCAAATTCCAGTAATCACAGCCACACAGGTAGAAACTGCACTCTCCAAAGCTAAGAATACAGCATCCATGGGACCAGATGACATCCCAGGCTGTGTACTACATGAACCACAAAATGAACTGGAACCTCACCTAAGTGTCATGTTTAATCATAGCCTCACCTCAGGCTTTGTGCCCACTGAGTGGCGCACAGCTACAGTTATCCCACTACACAAGGGAGGATCCACCTTGGATCCCGGGAACTACCGTCCCATCAGTCTGACAAGCCTGATCTGCAAGGGCATGGAATGCATTATCATGGAACTTAAAAACAAAGACATTGACAACCTTCATACACTGGACCCCACCCAGTTTGGGTTTGTGAAGGGCCGATCTTGTCTCCTGAATCTGATTGACTTCTTTGAATCAGTCTCCAGAGCTGTGGACGAGGATAAGGCAGTCCATACATCCTATCTGGACCTTGCCAAGGCCTTCGACACCATCCCCCACTCTGGAATCATAGATAAACTTACTAAGCTGGGCTTAAATCCCTACATCACTCGATGGGTTGTCAACTGGCTTACTGACAGAACCCAGACTGTAAAAGTAGCCGACTCCAAATCCAGCTCCAGACAAGTGACAAGTGGAGTACCTCAGGGTTCAGTCCTGGGACCACTCTTGTTTGGCATCTGCTTCTCTGAAGTACAGACCAACACTAAGGGACTCTGGCTAACAAAGTTTGCAGATGACTGCAAACTGGGAGCCATTATTGAATCCCCAAATAATGTGGATATTCTACAAAAGGGCCTTACAGAAACAGATGCCTGGTGCCAGAGCCATGGGCTCAAGCTTAATGCCAAGAAATGTATAGTTATCTCCTTTGGAAAAAAACATGTACTCATGAATTACCACATAGGTGGCAGGACGCTAAACATTGAAAGTGTGATGAGAGACTTAAGGACACAAGTGGACAGTGGTCTCAGTTTTGATAACCACATTGCCACAACAGTCAGGAAATTCTTCTATATGGCACACCTCATCACTAAGGGCTTTTCATCCAGAAAAAAGGAGGTCATTGTCCCACTGTACTCATCCCTCATTAGACCCATTATAGAGTATAATGCCCCATTTGGTATCATCTGCAACAGATGCCATATGCTGAGCATCTAAAAAAACTCCAGCTATACTCTGTGGCATATCGTCTACTCAGAGGCGATCTCTGCATAACATACAAGGCCATGTCAAACCCTGAACTGTTGGACATGCTTCACTTAAAGAAATCCCAATCCCTCAGAGCCAGACGCTCCAGGGATCTAAACCTTGTCATCACAATGAACAAAACATGCTGGAGGGATAGGTTCCTGACTCAGAGACTCCCCATACTCTGGAATAGACTGCCCATACATGTCAAGCAGAGTGCCTCATTGGCCCTCTTCAAAAGGAACCTTGATGATTGGATGGGAGATAGGAAATTCACCCCGGGGATCATGTCTGTTGCCTTGCTGGACCGGGGTCCAGAGAAGTAAATATTGTGGGAAGAAATATCCAGGGAATTGTTATGGCTAGGCTTGCATAGGCCCTAGGGCCGATAGCCTAGTACCAACCTATGAACCTATGAGCAGAGGTTGACAGTAAGTAAATTAATCTCCAACTAACATGCCCCTCCCCAAACATAACCATTTGCTTCCTCTTTATTAATATACCCCATCATATCGGGGTCCAAGGAACTTGGGAACAAAACTGTGTTGTATTGCACAGCTAGGCTTGTAAAGACCCTGGTGGTCATTAGTGTAGTATAAAGCTATGAACCTATGACGATCAAGTGCAGAATATGGTATCTTAGCAATGACAGATACAAAATGGTTAGAGTTAAAGTTGTTGTCAACCATTGTCCCTATGTCTTTAATAACTGTGTCAGTTTTCATGTTTTGACCATTTAATTTGCCATCAGATCTAACTTTCCAGCATTTATTGTCATTAAAGTTGATTCCATTACTACTACAGCAAATAAACATTTTTGTTGACTAGTTGCAGAAAATCATCATCTTTTACTGAAGTAAATAGCTTACTAAGTTTACAGTTATCAGCATAACTGGTAATACATAGGCCATTTGTATTCTTATGTTTGAAAAGAATAGTATAGAAAGATATGGCCTTAGTACAGACCACTATTGTCATAATAGATAATCACTGTTGGTATATACAGGTAAGCCCCTACCTTCACCCTTTGTTTTGCTTCCACTTGCTTAACTTGTGTTTTAGCCATTTAATTATGTATTACTTGCAATTTAAAGCTATTCATTTTTCAATTATTCCTTATTTGAGATAGCAATGGATGCCTTAACAAGATCAAGCTAAACAGTAATGCACTGTTGACCCTTCATCAAACACTGCTGTTATCTCTTCACATAATGTTACAAAATTCAAAAGGCAAGATCCTTTTGGTGAGAGGAAATGTTGGTTGAAAATAAATTAAAGCAAGAAATACTAAGAAGTAGGCCTGGCAGACTGTCATTTCTAGCACAAATTTAGGTACAAAATGTATATAATCAAGCTTGTGAATATATTGTAGAAATGGGTAAACTGACACTGGACAATGCATATGAATAAAATGGATTCTTTTACAGTAGCATTCTCTTTTTTAAAAATTACTGACTTATCAAAAACATTGCAAACATTCAAATGGTATGCAGAACTTCTGTTGGCTGGGCCACTACGCTACAAAATGCAAGCAGAATAGAGAAAGTGAATGTTTGTTGAAAGTCTATGGTTCGAAAGAAGGCAATGCAAGCAATGAGTCACTGAATTGTTGAAGGCCACTTTTAACAAATTGGAGGTGCTGTACTTTGTCTACTGCGATCAACCATGGAGTTGGTATATATATATATATATATATATATATATATATATATATATATATATATATATATATGTGTATATATATATATATATATATATGTATATATATATATATATATAAATATATATATATATATATATAGTTATATATAGATACACATCTCTCTCTCTCTCTTTATATATTATATATAAGTTAAGGGATGTGCAGGTAGTCCCTCCATACTCAGTGGGTGCTTGCTTTCCCTGCAAAAAAAAAAAGCTTGAAATCATGTTTGCTGAAAGTGGTTTTCAGGGAATCATGTTTGTTCATTTGTCCATTGAAGAATAATCCTTTAACATATAATGAATACACAGAATAACACATTTCTGTGTTGCCTGGATTGTTCAAGATACTTTTCAGTACTTGGTTACAACAGCCTGATTATGAAAAGCAAAATAAAAAAAAAAAAAAAAAATTGTTCAACAAGTGACAGGAGAACAAACCGTATGGAGCCGAAAGTTGGATGGGTTTAATGCTTTTTGACTTATTTATTTAGAAGACTTCATCAGAACCATTTTAAAATGGAAATACAGTGGGGGGGTGATTTCGTAAAGCCTACATGGACTTTTGCACCATGTAGGCATTG
The DNA here is from genome assembly GCF_019279795.1 of Protopterus annectens. NCBI lineage: Eukaryota > Metazoa > Chordata > Ceratodontiformes > Protopteridae > Protopterus > Protopterus annectens. Next base: position 100,979,359 of record NC_056726.1, read on the forward strand.
TGCCATGCTGCTTACATGAAAATAAGCATGTTTGCGATCCAGTAAGCACACAGGTAGTTCTGTGGCATGCAAATCACCTCATAAGCAGGTGAATATTATGCAAATGAGGCAGGTAGAGCAATCCAGCAAGCAGATAGGCAGCCCTGCAGACCCCGTCTCAGTGTCTGTAGTGTACACGGAAAAATTCTGTGTACAGAACTGTAGACAGGCAAAAGGGGCTGTAAAAATGTAGTTAGATAGAGAGAAATGGCATAGCATGATTAGATATGACTGAAACTATTCTCCATGTGTTCCAAAAGTTGCAGTAAATATGTTAAAATAAAATATTTTTTAATAATCTTGGCATGTTTGCATGGCACGCCGCAGTGCACAAACATGCCTTATAAAAAGAAATGTGGAAAAATCAAATATTAATATCATGACACAAAAATGTATTACAGGACCCGGCGTGCAGTATCTACAATGATGCATTGGTGCTGTTGCTAAGGTAGTAGGGCTTGGAAGCGTGTAGTATTCAGGTTGTGAGGACAGATCCCTATGCAAATGAGTTGGAGTTACTGAATAGCATAATGGGGGTAATCGTGTCCACAGATCCCCTCTGTGTAGGCAGAGAACCATGTTGATGTCCACAGAGGAAGTAGCTGGCATCAGGAGAGGGTGTGTCCACTATTTTTTGAGCTGATTGGTACATAGCTGCCCCTGTTTGCCTGGTGTGTCTCCATGTTGAGCGTGCAAGGTTGGGGGTGTGTGCACTGACTGCTAAGCCTTGTTTACCTATGAGGCATGTGTTTGCGCAGTGCACCGCAGTGCTCAGAGTATCTAAAAGGCCAATGATGTAAGAGTTATTCTTAATCCTTTCTTAACTTAAATTAGAGCCATTAAATGATGTTAATGATAAACTAAATAGGTGCAATACATCATAGGTAGCCAATCATGTGAGCAGCACCTACAGTAGAGCACTATAAAGTATGCATACACCCTACAATCTGATTTTTCCCCCATACTCTGCACCATTGGAGTACAGACTTGGGAATTTTAACTGACAGAATACTAGGGGCTGCTGCAGGTCTGCTACATTTCTATGTGTTATATGCTGAAGTCCATGCTGCTGCTGCTGCTGACAGTAGGCCTAGCCAGAGAAGGAGAAGAGTGTTCAGGCCCAGAGTAACCTTCCAGGAGCTACATGAGCTGGAGATTGTATACAGTTACAGGGTGTAAAGGGACATGCTACAAGAACTCCCTGAGCTCTGCCACCCTCAACTCAGGCACAGGGCCAACAGAGGAAAACCAATCCCAGTGGAAACAAAGGTATGTGTAGCCCTTAGGATAATAGCCACAGGTACTTTCCAAAGACCAGCTGGGGACATGATGGGGGTCTCACAGCCATCAGCATCCAGGGTACTCCACCAGTTCCTGGATGCCATGCCACCACATGCCAGTGAGCACATATATTTTCTCCTCACCCCTGAGGTGAGGGCCAGCAATATGCAACCCTTCTACCATGTAGCACACTACCCTGAGGTACTGGGTGCCATAGCTTGCACTCATGTACACATCAAAGCACCACCTAGTGAGAAGGGTAGAATCTATGTCAGCCACAAGGGGTACCACTCCATCAATTGCCAGGTCATGTGCAATGCTCAGGGCATTATCATGAATGTGTGTGCTGGCAGCCCTGGCAGCTATCACAACACCCATATCTGGCATGCATCACAGCTGTATGAGATGTTTGCTAGGGGGGAATCCCACATGACCATTTAGTGGGGGATGCTGGCTATGCACTGGAAACGTGGATGATGGCACCCATCAGAAATGCACACACACCCATGGAAGAACACCATAATGAGACACACACATAAACCAGGAACATCATAGAGTGTGTGTTTGGGTTGCTGAAGGCATGGCTCCGGAGCCTTGATATATCTGGTGGAGCCTTGCAGTACTCTCCAGACACATGTGCACATATGTTCACAGTATGTGCCATGCTACACAATATGATCCTGTGGAAGCAGCTGCAACAGGATCAGCACAGGGAAAGGATACACAGCCTCCTACCAGTGCCTAGGTCAACACAGTCACATTCACAGGAGGACTTGGAGAACGAGCCCCCTGATAATGTCCTTGTAGGCAGGCATAGGTGTGCCCAGTATGCCCTGTCATTGGCTAAGAGACAATGCATAGCACATTCACTGACAAACTAGGGCCCTTGGGACTGGCACCTTACTCCTACTCACATACATATATTAAAATAGCCGATGCCTGGAAACCCACACAACCTGTACCTATCCATGTATTGGTTGTTTGTTGCTTGCATCACACAGAGTAAACCCTAAACTACAGTTCTGTCAATGGATGCATTCTGAAGGTAAGTCTCTAACCTAGACACTAATTGTAAGGATTACTATAATAAGGTATTGTATGTATGTATGTATCTGTTACTGTTATGCAAGGAAATATAGTGGGCTCTTTGGTCAGATTTAACATCCACATGAGACAACTGATACCCAGTCCAATTGTATGCATTCCTTAATTTCCACTAGGTCTCATGGTTGGAATATTCACAACATCAGGCAAAGGAGATATTAAACAGTGGGCACACATGATATTTGGACTATTGTCTATCCAAGCTGAACATGTGCTGTGTTTCCACCACCCCCAACACAGCAGTGTACCCATATAACCACTTTAACAGAAAATCAGCTATGGTATATCAGTGGACCATTCAATCTCAGGGTTGTAACATAGATAGCACTCACACATTGTATGTCTCTCTTCTCACAGGATAACAATGTACATACATATGCTGTTGATTGTGTGATGAATGACCCCTCTCTGTCTAGTGACCTGTGTGACTCAGTGCACTAAGGAAGCTAGCATGTGTGATGGTGTTGATGATGCTAGTCTGGAAATGCTCACATCTTTTACATGTTGGTGTTTTCACAGAATGCCATACCTCCCAGCCTTAGTGCAAGAAATCTGGACAAAGCCAGAAAAATTGAGGGGGACCAAGATCCAAACATAGGGACATATTTTAAATATTGGTCACATAAATCTAGACAGTTGCTGGAATTAAAGGTGTGAATTAGTACATATTTTTTGAAGGATATAAAGTCTGACACAGAATTGTTTGTCTGTAGTTAGTAGAATGTATTGATGTCAACATTCACTAAAGCACTAGAAGACCACAAATTGGTGAGGAACAAACCAAACATATGAGGCAAAACTCTGGACATTCTGTGAAAATCTGGACAATTGAGAGATATGCAGGCTGTCAGTCTGTTGCTGGTGTAACATTATCAACCTCAGTCACATATTAAGTACTGCCGATAGCTGGGGAATGCTGTTTACATTTTGAGTGAAGTGCAGTACTGCAGAAACAGGGGCAGATGTCAATGGCTGTAACATACAAAATCCCAGACTGGAATACAGGTAGGTGCGGCCTGTAGTCATTATAAGTACTGACAGTCCCATTGGGCATGCCTGTACATTTAGTAAAAATGAGTGTAATTCTGTTGGCCCTTCATTGAAATGACCTGTTATATATATAAATATCTATACATACAAACATGTACGTATACATATCCGTCTGTCAGTATCTCTCTCACTCACATGCATAGTATATCTATCACTATGTACTGTCAAATAGATATATACTGATATATAGCTATATATATATTAAAATGATACACAGACTCTGCCCATATATCTACATAACACATATACATACCATACACACACACACACACACACACACACACACACACACACACACACACACACACACACACACACAGCTACATTTATATATACATCCCTGTTATATACAGAAATATGTGTGTGGATGTCTGGATTGTCCGACATACCCTAATAATGGTGAGTAAACTGCACTATCACACAGCCATAATGTTGCTCAAAGGATCCAAACTAAGGGTGCAACAGTACATAATCCACTTACCTACAGACCTCTATGCCTGCTGGCTGTCACCACGTAGACAGACACAGGTGATCAGGTGGTAGAATGTATAATGGTGTCAATGCATGTATGGACAGGGCACATTGTCCCTGCCCACAGTGTCATCATCTATCCAACTGCAAGCAGCCACATATGGCCATACTGGTAACTGCATACACATAGCTAGGATAACAACAGTTATCTCACTGCTAGGATACTAGATGCAGATAACAGTATGAATCAATATCACTCTGCAGGCCACAGATGTTATTTAACACAAGCCTAGTTTGTGTAATGCATAAATACTGTGCCTGCAATTGCATTCACATCAGATGCAACCTGTGACGCATGTGATAAGTACTGTGATCTATAGTTTACAAGCCTAAACAGGAAGGGGTTCTAATCTCACAGCAGTCCACTGTGTGTTTGTGTGTGTGTGTGTGTGTGTGTGTGTGTGTGTGTGTGTGTGTGTGTGTGTGTGTGTGTGTATGTGTGTGTGTTTGCATACCCCTGCAAAACAATGGCTATGCCCTCATGTGCTATCCAGCAGCAATGGCTATGCACTTTTTGGGCCTGTAATTTGCTGCTGGCTTCCAAACTGCCCTCTTCTACAAGGCCTAATGATGTCAGCCACCTTAATACTACCTGCTGCTGGCTTCCAAACTGCCCTCTTCTACAAGGTGTCATGATGTCAGCCATCTTAAGACTACCATCTGATAGTGTAGGATCAGATGTAAGCGTTAGCATATGTGAGAAGTACTGTGATCTATAGTGTGTAAGCCTAGATATAGGTAGGGGTTCTAATCCCACTCTGCCCAACATGGTACATGTGTAAATCCATATAGCATATGTCTAATAACCTTTGCAACCTAGACATAGTTAGGATTTTGCATCATTTTATTTGTAGCGGGTGATGTGGCCCTCCCAAATGACTGACCACAACAAGGTTTGCTGATATCAGTAAGCATTATATGTTCTGAACTGATATTACTAGCAGACATGAGTTGTGTTGCATGCATCAGGTGCTGTGATCTGTAGTATAGTTCATAGGTTCATATGTTCATACTAGGCTATCTGCCCGAGGGCATTTACAAGCCTAGCCCATAGTTTTGTGGCTTACGCCACCCCTTTAGTATGTGGAACTATACCCATTATTTTGCTGTGCCTCTGTTGAGCAGTGACACTGAGGTAATCCCTGGGGTATATCTGCGATCTCCCATCCATTGGTCAAGATTTCTCTTGAACAAGGCCAGCGAGGTGCTCTGCCTCACATATACCGGGATTTTATTCCACAGCATAGGAGTCTTTGGGTGATGAATCTATCCCTCCAGCGTCCTATTAATAGCCGTGTCGAGGTTTAAGTTTCCGCCCTTGTGGCTCTGACGGATCTAGATTTTTGAGGTGAAGCATATTCATCAAATCTGGGTTTGACATGGCCTTGTATGTTAGGCAAAGGTCACCTCTGAGCAAGCGGTGGCGACTGAATAGAGCTGGAGTTCTTTCAGTCGGGCAGCATAGGACAGATGTTTGAGACCCTTTATCCTTTTGGTGAGGAACTTTTGTGGCCTCTCCAGCTGCTGCAAGTGTCGGGTCAGATACATTCCGAATGGGGCATTGTACTCAATCATTGGTCTGATGAGTGATGAGTATAGGGAGACTATGACCTCCCTTGATCTAGATGAGAATCCCTTCATGATAAGGTGGGCAACGTAGAAGGTCTTCCTAACTACTTTAGCTACATGGGTGTCGAATGACAGGCTACTATCAACCTGGGTCCCCAGGTCCCTGATAACTTCTTCTATGCTCAGTGGATTGCCACCTATTTGGTAGCTAGGGGTAACCTTGTTTTTCCCGAAGGGTATGACTATGCATTTTTTGGCATTTAACTTTAGGCCATGGCTCTGGCACCAGTTATCCATTTCTGTGAGACCCTTCTGAAGGATATCTGTGTCAGATGTGTTTTCTACTATGGCCCAGTTTGCAGTCATCTGCAAACTTTGTCAGCCATAACCCTCCTGTGTTTGCTTGTACTTCGGAAAAGTAGATGCCAAACAAGAGTGGGCCCAGGACTGAGCCCTGTGGTACACCACTTGTGGCAGGCTTTGAGTCTGACATGGCGCCAGCAACTCTGACCCTGTGGGTTCTGTCACTCAGCCAGTTTGCAACCCATCTTGTGATGTATGGGTTAACATTTAAGCTGATGAGTTTTTCAATGATACCCGAGTGGGGTATTGTATCGAAGGCCTTCGCCAGATCGAGGTAGGCTGTATGGACTGCCTTTCCTCATCAATGGCTTTGGTGACTGTTTGAAAAAGTCAACCAAGTTTAGAAGGCATGATCTGCCTTTGACAAAGCCAAACTGGGATGGATCCAAAGTCTGCAAATTCCCTATGTCTTTATTTATGAGGTCCATTATGATCCTCTCCATGGCTTTGCAGATAAGGCTTGTCAAGCTAATGGGCGGTAATTTCCAGGGTCGGTGGAGGCACCGCCTTTGTGAAGTGGGACCACAGTTGCAGTGCGCCACTCCTGGGTGCGTATCCAGAGGTAAGACTATGATTAAACAGCTGTCCTAGCTGTGGGTTTAATTCCTCGTTGAGTTCGTGGAGCACACAGCCGGGGACACCATCAGGTCCCATGGATGCTGTGTTTTTGCTTTGGAGAGAGCAGTTCTCACTTGGGCGTTGGAGATGTTTGGGGGCTGCAATCGCTTGGTATAGATATCTCTCCTTTTGGGGAGGGGAGAAGTTTGCACTGAACCTGTCAGCCAGTATGTTGGCAATGTCTGTAGGATCAGTAATCTTCACATCATTTTGAACTAGTTCTGAGCATATCTGGGAGTTTCCTCCCAGGTTTCTAACATAGCTAAAGAAGGCCTTATGATTGTCTTTTGAGTCTTTAGCTATTTTTCTCTCAAAATTTGCTTTGGATGATTTTATGAGAGCTCTTAGTTTTTTACTTATAGTGATCAAGGTTGTCTTACCTTTTAAGGATTTTGCTCTATCTTGTAGTAGCTTCCTCCTTTTGTTGTAGAGTTTGTTTATGGCTGGGGTCCACCAGACTGGACGCTTGCCTTTGGTACAAAGAGTCTTTGTTTTGCTTGGGATTGCCTTATCCATGCAGTCCTGCAGGTGCTGGTAGAAGGCATTTGTAAGTGATTCAGCGGCTTGAGTACTGTTTTCTGCCGCTCGGGGCCTTAAAGGAGACCACACTAGTCTTTAGAAGTGTGAAGTCGGCTTTCGAAGTTCTTTACTGTGGTCTTTTTATTTCAGGTGGGGTGGGATGAGGACCTCCAGCGAGATTAGTTGTGATCTGATCTCACCAGTGAGGGGTATACTTCGGTGTTGAACATTGTGCTCCCATGTTCGTGATGATGAGATCAAGTATGTTTTCTCCTCTTGTGGGGATGGTGACTAGTTGTTCCATGGCATTTGAGTTTATGAATTCCAGGAACTTTTGGGCTAGGGTGTTTGGGCTTGAGTAGTGTTCCCAGTCTATATTAGGGTAATTGAAGTCACCTAGTATGATGGTGTTTGGTGATACATTTATCCCTCTAGTGTTTTCAGGAAGGCCATGTGAGGTTCCTGAGTTTGTGAGGGTGGCCTGTAACATGCTACAATTTGCAGAGCAGTCTTGCCTATGGTTAATTGCACCTGGATGGTCTCCGATGCATCGTGCGTTGCCACCAGTCTTGAGGTGTGGGTGTCTTTGATGAATATGGATACCCCCTCCTTTCTTGGTATTGTCTGGATTTTGGGGCGGAACGCATGATAAGAGGTAAAACCTGATAGCTGGGGTGATCTCAGGAGCCTTGAACCAGGTTTCTGTCACTGCACAGACATCGATGTTCTCCATACTGAGAAGGGCCTCGAAAAGGTGCATTTTGAGATTTAGACTTCTGGCATTGAGCAGCATTACCCTTAGTTTTTTCCTTTTTGTGTTCTAGGGTGGTAGGTTTAGAATTTGAGCCTTGCCTAAAAAGGCACTATGGGGTGGCAAGAGCCTTTGCCAATATCCGGAATCCCAGGGGTGACAGGTGCAAGCCGTCCTTTGCGAAGCAGCGTGGCTTGTCCAGCATATCATCCCAGGCAGACAGACATTGGATCCCCTTTGAATGACACCAGAGTTTAAGCCAATTGTTAAAGCTGATCATCTTATCTCTGTATTGTGGCATCATTCTTGGTGAAGGTAGGATACTGCTCAAGGTCAGGGTCATACCTGCCTGGGCTACATAATCAGAGAGCTCCTCAATGTCTCTTTTCATGTAGTCCAAGGAGGTACGTCTCAGGTCGTTTACACCAGCGTGGACAATGACTGAGTCGTATTTGTACCTGCTGTTGAGAGACCTGAGTGCTTGCGTTATGTGGCGGATTCTAGCACCCGACAGGCAGCTTACTGTGACCTTCTCCTTACTCAGTCTGGTGAGCGGGATGTCAGTGTGTCTGACTATGGAGTCACCAATGACTTGTGTGTCTGGCATTGTGTTTGGCCTTAAGGGCTGTGACTGTTTGACACTCTGACTGTGAGGTCTATGTGTTGCAGGTGTTGTGTTCTGAGGTGATGGTTGTTTGGGTGTCTGCTTTGGTGGCCTCTGCTGTTTTGGTAGATTTTTGATCAGAGCCGAGTATGTCTTTGTGTGTTTATGTGTATGATTTGAGGTTGTGATGGTACTATGTGAGACTGGGTCTATAGTGTGTGTGGTAACCTTCTCCTCCTGACTGGTCTTGCCAGTCCTATGTTGAGAGAGCTCAGCCTCCCGTTTGGCCGTATAGTTGCATCTCTCGCATGTATTTGTGTTTTGTGGGAGGAGGAGAGGGTTGTCTGTGTACATGAGGCAATTGTAACATTGCCTCAATATTCCCAGGTTCACCAGCTGAGCAGGAGAGGACACTAGCAACTGATCCCTCGACATGCTAGAAGGACTAGACAAAAAAACTTTGTACCATACATAGGTAAGTGTTCTATTCTACATACAGCTAACTTGCAGTATGTATGTGCCTTGGCGTGTCCTGTATGAGTGAGTTGAAGTGGTGCTAGCCTAAACATGGCGATGTTTGTGTGAGAGGCTGTACCAACAGTATGCATCATGTTATGGAGCCATAGGATATGTGAACTTAACTAGCCTAATAGCTATACAGCCCTCACAGTCAGAAACATCTGTATATCTCTCAATACAGGACCAGCACATATTGTCCCAGTCCATGAGGGACTTAGGCAGACACCATGTGTTGAGATAATGTCCACCCAGCCAATCAAACAGATGGTATGTGCTGAGGTGTACTGAGGTGCTCTGTATACCATTAGGCAGGGTCTGTTTCAATAGTGTGTTTATGTCTTCTAGACAAATGTCCCCCATAGGCATGTAGTACTAACATTACAATGTAGGTTAATTTACTTACAGTGAGTCATTCATCTACTATGCTCAGTACAGATAGGCAGCATATGCACTCCGGCAGGGTCACACCTTGTCCTGTAGCAGAGCTTATCACAAATTATGAATGCATGAGTATGCTGACCACTGCCATTGTTCTTAGACTGTCATGCAGATGTGAAGCTATGGAATCATGCACACATACTGCTGTACCTTGCTGAAGTCATATTTCTGCTCTGCTGCCATGCCATGTTGTGCTGCTTCACTGCCACTGTGTGTCCACAGGTTATCCCCTCAGACTCCTGCAACAGAAACATACACATGTCCATGACATACCTGACATTGTGTAACAATACCGCCAGTACAACATCATACAACATAAGTTCCACAAAGTATGTTGTGTACTCATGACACATGCCAGCATACAGTGTATGTTGGTAACCACTACAAGTGACATGGCAAAGAAATACTGCATTGCACAAGTACATGTCAAGTAATATAGTCATCCTATGTATCAGACACATACCTTCATTTCCCTGCATCAATGGGAAGGATGACAGGGATGTGGCATAGGTATCATCATTTGCACAGGGTGATGTGTAGGGGTGATGGAGGCCTAGGCTGGCCCAAATGGTTGACAGCATGTGTGCGAGTCAGGAAGAGGAGCAGGTCAGATGAACCATGGAGAAGTGCCATGTGTGTCTGTAGGTGACAGTGGTGTGTGAGTGTGTGTATGTACACAGTCAAGCTCAGTGCTAGCCCTACATGTGTGTATGTTGGACAGCTTTGGACCATACATGGTAGAGTTGACAGTTCACCATCGCTGGCCCTGAACACAGGAACTGGCTCTGCCAGGAGTTGCACTGGCACCACCCTGCCCAATATCAGATGTGGTGCTAGGCACCCAACGGTGATTGCTGTCTGCTGGGACCGTGTCTCCATGGGACCATCCAGGACCATGTGCCCATGGCCTGCCATGTTGTGGTATGGACAGCACACACCCCTCTGTAGTGCTGCATGTACTGCTACTACAGGGGTCTAACTGTGCACGGCTGCATAGACTCTCAGCAGATGGTGTTGCTGACCTATGTCCATGGGTCTGGCACCCAACTCTAACCACACATTCCAGCACAGATAATGTGCAGCCCAAGACAGACACGGTCTCAGCCCACCAGCTATCCACTGCATGAGTGAACTGATCTAGGGTGTCCCCAATGTGGTGGAGGGAGTCAAGGGTGTCAGACTGTGCTGCATCTATAACACTAAGCATATGCCTGGTGTCCATAATGGCCAGAAACATGCACCAGATGACCCATGATGTGACATCTGTAACAGGTGGTGGATGGACAGCAGGCCAACTACAATCAACCCTATCAATCTGCCTGTGTGGTACATCGCCAGCTCTATGGCTATAACCATTGTCTAAACTCACTGAACCCATAGTTTCCACACTGGCCTGTTCAATGTCTCCACCCTCTGCCTGTTCTGTATTTGAGGCCTGTGGGGACTGGGTATGTGTGGGCATTCTGACTGTGTGCGGTGACAATGGGGGCCGAATAGGGAGTCAATCTCTGGGATAGATTCTGCCCCCAGCAACCCCACTTGTGCCTCACAGTGGCCACCATCATCATCAGAGTCTGAAGAGACACTGACATCAGGTTGTGTGGGGGAGGCACCCCAACCTCCCCCGGTCACTTGTGAAAACCAAGATAAAAGCAGTACATTACTACCTGCACTATTATGTATGGAAAATCCACAAAGAGTCATAATAATGAGGATCCACAACTGCATTACCATTCTCATATCTTCTTATCTCCATTTTAATGCATAACAGACTTCCTCACAACAAAATACACATTTGACTCAAGGCCTTTATAACAAGCATGTCAGGTAAATCACGTGACACTTGACCAGTACAATGTACCTTTTAAGAATGCAAAATAACACTATACCTGATAAAACAACACATAAAACCCAGTACACCTATCACAATGCCTAAGGTATGTACCAGCTACCTTTTTTTAGGTTTTTTCAAGGCATGTCAAATGAATTACCTCATGTACACAAGGAGGCTTATTCACTCTAAACTATAACCGCAAAAGTGTTTCTGCTCATTCAACTACACTGCTGTGATTACCCACTCTAGGAAACTTAGGTAACTGTTCCAGACTGGAACATGCAAACATTCTACTCTGGTTGCACACAACATTAAGTGTACATAGGGAATTATCCTGGGCCTTACCTTTAATAGCATATATATGTTCCATAACAAAACAGTATCAAGCTTACCAGGAGCAGGACCATGGCACTGGACAACTCCTGATGGACGTGTAAAAAGGTGAGGGTGAGATAATTTCAGTAGCACTGCATGTTGCAGCACAACAAGGTAATACCTGCATATATCTCACATGTACAGTATCTACTGTGTTACTTGATGTATTGATGACATTCTGAGTATGAGTGTGCAGCTGAGCTTAACCCTCCCCCGCAGCACACAGACCTGACACCCATGTAAAAGTATGTATAACCTGACAGAATGACTGCTACAGTATTACAGTGGTGATCACAGTAAGCTTACCTGCATGCTCCTCTGCTGTGGATACTGTGACACCCATCTCCATGACGTATGGTGTGATGGATGCCTGGGAGCATTCATGTGTCCCTAGTTTTGCCAGGAATTCCGCAGTGGCCATGAGTGATTGCTCCATTGCAGGCCCTCCACCGGTGATGGCAAGATCTCTGACTTTGTCAACTGCCCTTTATTGTGCAGCTTTCACCATGTCTGTAGCATGATGTCAAAATTGCTCATATGTCCTGGCCTGGTGGCTACTGTCATTCACATCCCAGAAAAGGTCTGCTCACAATGCAGCCCACTGTTCCCTGTTATGACTCCCTGGAGAGGAGGATGTGATGATGCTGCCATAGTCCTTAAAGTATTAGTTCATTCTCCGCATCAGAGAAGGGGACATGGCATCTACAATACATTAGTCCTGAAAGACACCAAAAGGGAAACACATTACAGGATCAAATACATGGATGTCCACAATGTACAACAAGAACAAAATAGCCAGCTCTATCCACTGCTTGTTCACACATGTCATACCCCATATTGTGACAACATACTACATGTGTGTATACAACCAAGATAGTATCATTACTGAGGTAGCTCCATGTGTGCCATGAAAGTTGCTGCTGTATGATCATACACCCAGCACTCCTGTCCACTGTGGTGTGTCCCCCCCCTTAGGCCAGCCACCCATTAATATAAGACGAGTTCCAGACAAATAACAGTGTGCTATTACAACAGTCCAACAACACCAGTGTGACACAATGACAAAAGACAATGCGATCCTGATATGTTGTACATCCCCTGTATGTGTAAGACAGCAGGGTATCAATGACATGTCATTACCACAGGTCTAAGACAGGCTTACTTCTGTAATTCCTATTCCCCATACCTCTATCCACCCATCTGCATCCTGTCATACACAAAAAACAGTTACATACCTGGTGGAGTGCAGTACTCCTTTGTTGAAATGCATTACTAGTAATGTTTCACAAAATTGTGTTCTGTGTGAGGAAAGTCTCATGCAGAATGCCAGTTGCTTGCCTTTTAACATGTTCCTCATTAGAAGGTAATTGCCTCTAAACCAATCTATGGTACTGGTCTGCTAATTCCAGCCAAAACATCTAAATTGCACTATCATTAGCCAAGGAGATACAACCACTTTGCAATGTATAAGGCCTTCATGTAGAACAGGGCTCCTTTCTTAGCTGTTGAGATGGATATTACTGCTGTAAGGAGACTACATCATCACAGAGGGTAGGTCTGGAGCAGAAATCTTTACATAGAGTTGTGTGTACCACAGGCTGCAGGACAGGCAGACACACAGGCAGAGAGTGTGAATACTTTGGAGGACAACAAGCTGTAGGTGTATCTGTGTCAGCCTTGCTGTAGAAGCAGAGACAGGGTGTGGGTACCCTTTACACTCCAATTACAGCATGTGTTTAATGTACATATGGTAGGCAACTGTTTCAATAATAGAGTACTAGGGAACATATAGTAATGCTATATAGATATGTAACGTGTGTCCCTCCCTGCAGTTCTGTGACTTCCAGAACTGAAAAGCAGTTATTTAATTTGCAATGCTTTGTATGGATAATGAGTGCATGAGTCATTCATTAATTTCTGTCTTCACAATAATATAATTGAAATGTAACACAACACTGGATTGGAACCCAGGACTGTGTGTGGCAAAATGCACTGTATGCAAAGCATTTAGCAGACTGAGCTACTAAGTCACTGCTACGGAGGTGCATTTGCAAGATATATGTGCACACATACAGTCAGTGACAAACATTTTCTACATCCATCAGTATGTGCATAGTTTATATGGATGTATTTTTGTACCAGGGTCCAAGCTAAATATGCATTTTGCCATGAATGCCTTAGCAGTTGACTTTCTACATGTTGGTGATAAAAGGGCACATTTACCTGCTATCATAGGCCTCATTTACATCCATTATGATATCTTTGGCTGTCTAGTGGCGTACTATTGCACCACAGTCCAAAGTACATTCCCATTTTTTCCATTACATTTTATTCCAGTTTGCACCATGCAGCACGGTGCACAGCTCCACTGAAACACGCCTAATGACTATAATTGGCAATTACTATATTTTGTTTAAACCACCTGCTTTAATTAAGAGCTGTGTGGTATGGTGCGTTAATTGCAGTTGGGCTGCAGGTGTGATGGGCTCGGGTACGAAACATGGCAGAGGTGTTTATTTTGCATATGTGTCTTACAATGTTATAAACACATATAGTCATTATAGATCTATTTAGTTGAGCTTAGCGAAGCATTGCACAGTGCCACACTAAAAAAACTAAAACAAATATAAAGAAAAGAAAAAAGGAGAGGTAGGAAAGTGGTGAAATGGGGGACAAGCATGGGGAAAACATAGTGAAAGGCAGGGAGAGATGTGCAGGAAGGGTGTAGGAAAGAACCATAGGTATTCGTTTCTTGTACCACAGCAACTGTGCACTTTGACAGAATTTGTAGATGAATTTGGATTCTCAAACACCAGAGAGAGGGGTGAGGACAACATAACTGCATTGTCAACTCAATTGGACCAAATTACATATGTCCAGTGGACATGTGTCCGAAATGGAGAGCTATTTATGGGACAAATTTTTTGGGGGATAAGTGCCCATTTTGTTTTTTTTTTTTTTTTAAGTTGAAAGTGGAATGTTCGGGAAGGGACATAGGTACATGTTGGGGGAGGTAATTTAAGTAGGTGAGGATGCATTTGCAAACAGACAAGACAGGCAATACAGCAGACAGGGGTGGTGTGAGATACATGGGGGGGGGTGAACACATTGGACAAGGAAGGTGTCTCATGAGCCTCCAGAAGGGTACAGCATGATTCACTTCCCCACCCATGGAACTGTCAGCATTGCCTCTTAACTGCCCTGGGGCTGGCAGTGCTGGAGGTGGGCACTGGGGGTGAGGCTGCCCCATCAGGTTGGCCAGCATGTCCTCAATCCAGCGCAAGTGGAAGTCATAGCCATGGTGGACTATCCTGTGCACCAAGACCTGCAGCTCAGCCTGGGTGACAACTCCCCCTTTGCCAGTGCTCCCAGAGGGGGGCCTGTCCCCATTCCATGGGGCAGCACTACCAAATGCTGCAGGTATTGCAGAGGCAGCAGAACGGGCACCATTGGTCTGGGTCCCAGACCTGCTGGGACACTGTGCCATGGCCAGTTAAGACAAGGTAGTGGGATCAGCAGGAACTGGCCTACCTTGACATGCTGTGGTAATTGAGGTATTCCAATAAGCTGGCGTTAGCTAAGAGCAAATCATTGTTAGTATTAACAGCATGGGACAGCATATTAATTAACACAAATACATAGCAATGTATAGAATGCATGAGTCAACATGAAATTAACAGGACAGTCAGTATGTTAACAGCATGCCAGTAACAGGTAAAGTATAAGGGCAACCATATGTTTAATTTAGCAAGATATGTTAATATGACAACCTAATAACATAATAATAAACTGCATAAGGCCACCAAAATGGTTCATTTAACAAGATATGTCAATATGAAAGCATAATAACAGAACAGTAATAAACCATATTTATTAAAATATAGTTATTTTAACAAAATATAGCCATGGTGGTCCAGCGGTTAGCATTGTCGCCTCACAGCAAGAGGTTCTCCTGTTCGACTCTCAGCTGGAGCGCCTTCTGTGTGGAGTTTACATTCGCTCCCCGCGGTTGAGTGACGTTAAAGGCATGCAGGTAGGTGCCAGTGTGACTGGGAGTGCCTTCGTTGAAGGTTGGGAGTCGGGCTGGCAACTCGGCACCGTAAAAATCCACTGCCAATCATGAGCGGACCTGAGTTCTGCTGTGGCGACCACTAACCAGGGCAAGCCGAAAGACTTTTAGAGTTATTTTAACAAAATATGTTAATAGTAAACCATAATTCTTCTTCTTTTGGCTTTTTCCCAGTTAGGGGTCACCACTGCAGATCACCTGTCTGCTCATGATCGTCAGTAGAGTTTTATGGTGTTGAGTTGCCAGCCAGGTGCCCAACCTTCCACGGAAGGCACACACATGCACGCAGTCACACCTAGGGCCAGTTTTAGAGTGTCCAATCCACCTACAGCATGTCTTTGGAATGTGGGAGGAAACCAGAGCACCCAGAGGAAACCCACACAACCACAGGGAGAACATGCAGACTCTGCATAGAAAGCACCCCAGCCAAGGATTGAACTGGAACCTCTTGCTGTAGGGTGACAACACTAACATCTGCACCACTGTGGCCACCCCAATAGTAAATCATAATAATACATAATATTAAATACATGCAGATAGGGGGTGGGGAGAGAGAAAAGCAGTCCATTAGTGACACTGCAGAGTATATCCCTTAAAACAGTGCTAATATTTAATCAACAGGTGTGCATTGTCAGTTTTGTGTTCAGTGACTACAAGTCTCCTATAGGTGATGTAGCATGTACATACCTCTCAAGCTACTTAATGAGATGATATGGGCCAAGCAATGACAAATGCAGGTACACAAGACAGAACTCTTACACATCATGTGGACTTATATAACTACCAAGATGTTCTGTAAGCAGATTTGGTAAGACTTTGCATTCCAAGTAATAATATCTGTGGTAATCCTGTGACAGATGGATTACACAATAATAATTACAGTATGAGATATTGTGACACTTGAGAAGCATGTTTGTGTACAACTCATAAACTAGTCAGCCATCATGTCTTAGTTGTTAGTTATGAGAATTTAATCTAATAGTTGTGACTTCAGGGCACATCTGCAAATAATGTAATAAGCGATTGCAGCAACTTAGTAAAGACATGCAAGTAATACAGCCATACTGGAAATAGACAGATTTATTTATGAATCAGCAATGCTGGTGAACATGTTATTCTTGTTGATTTTAAAACTCTGTGAAATCTAAACACAATATCTGCTCATAACATGGGCTACCTCACTCATATACCTTTTGTTCCTGGGGAGATAGAACATGTCAGCATTGCGTGACTGATAGAGTGCTGGAGATAACTTTGAACCATACTATGAGTTGAGCAATGTAAGTTACTGGGCATTCTTTTTGCATTCTAGAGCTATTACAGTGTTATAATTGACTGCACTGACAGTAGAACACACATGCATGGAATACAACCATTCTGCATATATTTAAACAGCTTTATTGTAGTAGCAACAATGCTGGTGAACATTTTGTGTTGTTATTGCTTTGAAATATCTGTGAAATACAACCACAATATATACCCATGAAGTGGGCTACCTCATCCATATGCCTTTATTACATGGAGTAGGAGGAACAGAGAGTATTATGTGACTACAAGTGGCCTGGAGACAGCCTTGGACAGTACCAGGAGTTAAGCAATACAGTTTGCAGGCCATTAGTTTTGCATTCCACAGCTATTACAGTGTTACACTTGACTGCAGCAACCTTAACATAGACAAGCAATGCATGCAGCTCTACTGCCATGGTTATGACGATACAATCCTACTGAACACCATTTTGCTTACTGTTATCGGTATTGTTTATTGTTTAATGAACATCAGTTGGTATTGTTCATGTATTGCACTACAGCTATAATTGCCCATTTATTGCACTACAGGTCTACCTGCCCATTTATTGCAGTACAGTTTTTCTTGTGTATGCTTCATTGTTGTAAATGCTTTAGTCTTTCTTGCTTAATGCACTACAGTTATCATACTACATTTGTATTTACCACACACACAGTGCAACCTGGCCAGGCGCCTGGCATGGGACTCAACATAGCAAGCCATCTCAGCTGCAACTGTTGGAAGAGAAGCATACCATTATGCACATCAGTTTTGCAGACATTCAGCTTCCATATTAGTAAAACAGAGGACAAATTACTTACATATTTGTAGAACATTCCCTGCTCTTGCCTCTTGGACCCAGGTGTCCAAGGTTCCCCTCTTTTTCCTTTTCAGGTCATCATAATGGTGATGACACTGTTCATCTGTGCAGGGCATACCAGATACACTTGTGTGTTTCCTGGCCAAGCGGTCCCAGGTCTCCGCTTTACACTCTGAGCCCTGTAATCCACCCTGCTCAGCCAGCATTCATGGTTTTTAACAAGCACTCTGACCCTTACCTTGGACTCCTGAATACACCACCTCTGCACCTGAAAGAGCACAGCTTTACCAACACCACCAGCCATACCACCAGTTGATTGAAATCCAATGACTGTTGCAGAATTCCCACCTATTTGGTTTAATATAGGCTGTTTTCCCACCCTTACATGTCATTCAGCAACATTCAAAAAAGCACCACGTCACTTAGCAGCTAAGCAAAGCCAAGCATGAAAATTCACAGAACCGTGGTTTTAGCAAGGCTTAGCACCACACAAACATTGTCAGCCGTAAGCATGTTTATGCACTGCTTAGCACAAATGAGCAGTGCTTAGCAGCACACAGCAGTGCGAACATTCACAATAGTTTCATAAAATTAAACAAAACAATACATTCATTTACAGATATATTCTGCCTGTTATGGACTTGAATTCAGGACCTACTACACATAAGACTGTAACTCTAGGGATGGAGCCTGAATGGCTGACTGAAAGCAGCAGTATTTTAGAGCTCCATATAAGTAGTTAAATAAGACAGGAAAAAATATTCTTTTTTTTTTCAAAGTATAAAATCGTATAGATAAAGGACTAATTTACATAATTAGAAACTTTGGTGAAGTTTTACAAATAATTTCCTGTCAAAAAGCTTGGAGATATATTCACTTGTTAAAATGAGCAACTCAAAAAATTCTCACCAGGATGCTGCCTTAAAGAAGGAACTACAACAGATGGCATCTACCCTGCAGGAGATGTCTTTGAAGATGGATGATTTTAAAGAGAACCTAGAATATCTTAAAACAAGAAGTCACAAATAGGCTGATACCCTCAAGGAAATGCTACAACAAAACCAGACAAGGATAACAGGAATAGGGGTTTCTCTAAATGACTTACAATGCAGACTTAAGGAAGAGGAAACACAGAAAGAACTGCTTATTAAACAAAACATTTGGTTAGTTAATAAAGTAGTTGACTTGGAAAATAGGGAGAGGACAAATAACACTGATAAGATTTGATAACGATTATTCATCTAGAATAATGGAACAAAGGAAAAAAGTGTGGCCAATGATAAAGTTTCTGAAACAAAATAACATCAAGGCACAACTTACATATCCAGCTAAGATAAGAATATTGTGTGCCAATGAGATGAGGACTTTTATTGACTTAGAGCAAGCCTCTTCATTTATTAAAACTAATAATGTGATTACTTTACTCAGAGATATGGATTGGATGTCACCTTCTCTCAAGTGAACAAAAGAAACAAATGTCTGATCAGATGTCAAAAAGAAGAAGCAAAAGACTAATACTGTTACAGCCAAATCTCTCAAAGCATCTACTATGATATGAGTTATTTTAACATTACTTTAAAGGACCGATTTTACTGCCTGGAATTATAAAACAAACGTAACTAACTACTGGAATCTTTATCTATATATTTTGAAAATAGATGACACATGAGAATTTTCACATTACCTCAGGTATGTAAAACAGGTACCTTTCTTTCACAGAAGGAGGGTTATATAGCACATAAAATATTTATACTGTAAATCAACATACATAGTGTATGTGTATTTTCTCTTAATTTTCTCTTTTCTTTCTCTCGTCTCTCTTTTCTCATTATTTATTTTAAATGCATCTTGTCTCCTTTTCTAAATTCTCTCCTATTTACTATACTAATATTGTCTGTATATAGTTAATAACTCACTATCTATACATAGATAAATAATAGTCTAAAATAATCTAGTTTTAGGGTAGACTAATTGGAATAGTGAACTTAATTAATTGTTATTACAATATTTATTCGATTAATGATAGTCACTGTTATGCTTATTGGGACTGGGGACATGTTAGTGATTAACTCTGAAATGTTGCATTCATGTACACATGTCCTTTGAATTATTTCCTTTTAGTATTAACAAATACATAAAAAAAGGAGGGACAAATGTACTGTTGGTTAAGCGAAGTGAAGCTTTCTTCACATTCTATTTGCATTGCCATAGCAACAGTAAACAACTGCTACAGTTTCTAAGGACATTGAACCTGTGAAGTGCATTTAGCCTCATAAACAACAAATAATAAGAAAAAGTAATGTTGTTTAGATATTAAAATGAAAAACAACCTAAGCAAGGTAAAATAAATACATAATAGGACTATTTGTAAATATTTTATGATGTATCCTCATAGGATTACATATTCCTGGAAACACAACTGAAATGTTCCCAAACTACATGTGCACTTAAATGTAGCTGTTTGATTAAAAATTATTACTCAGATTAACATGTTGATTTCACAAGCTGTCTGCACTGTAAAAGTTACATTTTATATGTTACTTGAAGTTGTCAGTCTCTAGAGCATATGAAAAGATACATATTACATTTTGCAACATGTTATCTTTGCAGTTACTGCACACTCTGTACAAATTCACTTGGTAACTGATAGCTTTTCATTTAAAATATCAGTTTGAATATTAAATGTGCCCTTGAAATGCTATTGACATTTTGACAAAATATAATCTGAACTGTAAAATGAGTGATTTGAAAGAAGTGAAGTAATGCATAGATTTCAAGGACAGTTCTTGACACTTCAGTAAAAGTAAAAATATATATTCACAAGGAAGTATTGAAATGTTTTAGTCTTCCAGTTAAAATAGTTTACTGTAAACATTTTGCGATATCAGAAAGTTTGCAGAGCTAGGAAATTACTATTCTTTGTCTTTATAATGATTATTAGAGAGATGTTAGACTCTGCTTAGTTTAATGAATTGTGACATATGTTTATGAGGAAAAGTGGACTCATTTACTCACATTGGACTACACATTCCTGGAAACTCAACTGAAATGCCCCCAAATTACTTGTGAATTTAAATGAAACTGCCTGATTAATAAGCATAATTTACTTTAACAACCTGAATCCATAAGAGCTATCTGCTCTATATATGCTACATTATATATATATATATATATATATATATATATATATATATATATATATATATATATATATATATATATATATATATCACTTGCCCACGAAAAAATACATATTATTTTTGCAACATGCTATATTTGCACCAACCATACATTCTAAACTAACTTAATTGGCAACTGACAAGTTATTTATATGAAACATCGGTCTAAATATTAATTGTGCCCTTGAAATATTGTTGCCGTTTTGACAAAACAAAATCTGAATTGAAAAAGGAATGATTTGAAGAAGTGAAGTATTGTACAGATTTCAAAGACAGCTATTGACTCTACAATATAAGTAGAAATGTATACATGCAAGGAAAAATTTAAATGTTTTATACTTTTAGTTAAAATAGCTTAATGTTAACTTTTTGCTTTATCAGAAAATTCAAATAGCTAGGAAATTATTTCTAATTTGTCTTTATAATGTTTACTAAAGTGATGTTAGTCACTGACTTGTTTAATGGATTGCGAGTCATGTACAAGACGGGCTACTGAATTTTATTTCTGTTTACCTATGTTTGCTGAATTTCTTTTATTAGTACTGATTTAAAACAAGGGAAAGAAAGGAAAGGGAAATCTCTGTTTTTGGTCAAGGGAGGAGAGGGTTAAGAGTATTCTAACTGCCCCGAGAACTCTCTAAGATGTGTGTCTATGCAGTTAGTAAAGTTTGTGGATGGTGAATTAAAATATATTTTTTTAAAACACCTTGTATTTTCCGTTTTCTGAAGGACCTGTATGGTGAACTCTCTAAGATGCTCTAAATACTATTTGATTAATACTTACCTAAGGTAAGTCTTGATTACCATATAGGTACTTTCACATTCATTCTAGACCTGATGTGATTACCCTTTCTAGAAAAAGGAGGTGCCCTATGCAGGATGGGAATTGTCAGGGTGATCATAGTTCATTCTAAGACTCTGCTTTGTAAATCTATAAATATGTAAAAGCACTGCACACTAGAATGTAGGGTGCCTCTACTCAGAGTCAGGATACCACTGATAAGCCATGTCTTTTCATAAGTGTAAGTTGAAGTTGGCGACCTGAAGAGTGGGAAAGTAAAGGAAGTCAGTACACCTACAGTAAATTCATATTTCATTGGTAATCACTCATTGTCTCCTGTACAGTCCTTTTAGTCAAATTAATTTAGTAATAATCTGTTTGTTGTTGGCTTATTTAATGTATGCTCCTCTGTTGCATTTAATTTATCCAAAATGACATATCTGACATTTCTGGGATCTCTTTAGGGTAACTAAATATTGGATATTTTCTAAGTCAACATAATAATTGTTTATACTACTAACATTGCATCCTGATATATAAAATACTATAGAACAATAATAGAATAATATAGAATTTCATATCTCTTTTAAGAAAATTCTCCCTATAATAATTTAACATATGGAGCTCAGTTGATATTGTTGGTTAAAGGTATTTGTGATAATCCAATAGATCTATCTTTATCTATTGGATTAGAAATTACTTTAATTCCATGTTTAATGGGAAATTCATTTTTACTTGTATTTGATACTTTAGAATTAATGTTTTATAGAAGTACTTTTTTAAAGCCTGACCAGAATTTTACCCTACATGTATTTAAAGAAGAAATAACATTAAATTACACTCCCAAGTTTACACATATAAAAATAACATTCAATGCTATCAGAAAATATGGTATAACTACTATAATCAACATAAAAAAGAAGCAAAAAGTTTATTCCAACAATAACTTGAAATGGATTTAGCATTCTTATCATTAAATACTAATGGCTTAAATAATGCAAATAAAAGATCAGACTTACTAAAATATTTAAATCTAAATAAGGCACTAGTAGTATTTTTCCAGGAAATGCATTTTAAGACTAATGATAGCTTTATTTGGAACCCTAAGGACAATACAGTCTTAGCTCAATCCTCCTATAGAACAAAGACAAAAGGAGCTAAATTATTTAGGAATAGTGTTATGCAAAAATATAAACAAAACAATATTAATAAATTCTAAAAACATTATTGAAACAATAAAAATATATATAGAAAAGTGGAACAAAATTATATTAACTTTTGAAGACAGATTGCAATTAATAAAAATTGTCTTATTTCCAAAAATACTATATGTAGCATTAGCAATACAGTTAATTCCTGAAAGATGCATCCTTAAAGAAATAAACTTATGTTTAATAAAACTTTTATGGTATTTCAAAAAGAATAGAGTAGCTCTAACTCATCACATTAGACCCTTCAAACAAGGAGGATTGAACTTCCCAGAAATAGAAACATATATAAAAGCATCTGTGCTTAAAACTACAATAGACTGGATAAATCCAAATTATTTTGCCTACTGGAAAGAATTAACAATGGCTATATTAACAAATGAATTTAATTTTTTAAAAAAGAATTTTAATAGTAAACAAATCAAACAAACCCTGGTACATACTACGCATAAGTATACGATATAATATAACAAAACCTTCTAAAACAACACTGATTAATCATTACATCAATTCCTTTAGGAAACTTATAAATGCAAGCATAGAGCTAAAACTTTGGTTTGACCTTTTAACCCCATTTACCATCACTAAGAACTTTCTTCACAAAATATATAGGGAAACACTAACCTCCTGGGAACAAAATGGATTATTATACTGGTTTCAATGTGTAAATAAATTAAATGTTTTAGATATATATATATATATATATATATATATATATATATATATATATATATATATATATATATATATATATATATATATATATATATATGTTAAAAACTGCTTACAATATTCCAACACAGGACTGGTTAACCTTGCAAAGCATTCTAATATACACTCAAGATTTATGCAGATTAATTAATAATTCCTCATTTAAAGATATTCCAACTCTAATAAGTTTTCTGTAATGAATTTATATATAATAGTTGTCAAAAGAAAAAAATCCATTTCAAATCTATATAAAGAATTAATAACATATAAAACAATTCCCAAACCATCATACTGGCAGTTCTTAACAAAAGGTCAGTCATTGCAGTTAACAGAAGAAATTAAAACTAACATCCTACTTTCAGTTAATTACACCTTTAACACACAGTACTGGAAATATTTAACTGGAAATACTTACATAGAGCATTTTTAATACCAGATAGAATTTAAAAAGATCAGTACTACTACAAATGTTTTTTGCTGGAGGTGTGAAAAGTCAAATAAAGCAGATTGGATTAATATTTTTTATGAATGTAATACAATTAAATCATATTGGAATGGAATCAATCATTTTTTACAAGCTTTATTTAATGAATCCTTTACCTTAAATAAAGTATTGATTATACTAAATGTAAATGAAGGTCCCTACATGAATAAGACAAATATGTATTTGTTATGGACAATACTTGCTATATCTAGGAAATGCATAACCAGAAGGTGGAATTCAAATACACCCCCGACCTTGGAATAATTCTACACTTTACTTAAGACAACTGCATCGATGGAAATAAAAATCAAAGAACTATGAATTTATCCCAGACCATTGATAGATAATCCTTGAAAGAAAGTTATATCTTTGTTGGACACTCTGCAATAATCAATATTGTATCTCTCTGATAACTGATCTATTAATTCTATATTTAATAACATACAGTGTATATAATTGAAAGTCAAGCTATTGTAAATATTGTATATAGTTGTTTAAAATGATATTTAAAAATATTATGTAAATGTTATTTTAATTGAAAATAAAAAAAATATTTGAGGAAAAAAAAGACTATAACTCTATCTATGTAGTTGGTTGGATGTTATAAAAGTTAGTATACCTTCACATATACTACTAGGCTACCTGTTAGCATTGCTGAGCACCACACCACACAGACACATTTAAACACACCTATAAATATATAATGAATTCCACCCGGTCTCTATTTTTAGATTTCTGGCAGGTGTCGGCCATGTATCTATAAGCTCCGCTCAGCTCTGCTGCACTCCATGCCGAACCATGGAAATGAAAATTAAAAAAAAAAAAACAAAAAGAAAAAAATTAGTTATGATAATTAATTAAATCTGGTTTCTATTTCTGGATGTCTGCCAAGTGTCAGCTCTCTATATATGAGCACAACTTGGCATTGCTGCACTCCACACCATGCCATGTAAACATGCAGTTAAAAAAAAGTAATTAAAAAAACAAAACGCATCATAAAAATGACATATTATACATTTGACATACTTTACAACATTGCAACAGTGGTGGGGAGCATTACATGGAGCCTCACACTCATCTCCCGCCATGGGTAGCCACTACGTCTGTCCCTACACTGATTCAATATCCATGTTCTCAGCTGTTCTTTGGCAGTGCACCATCATTAATACACATGGTGCACTGTCGAGAGGGAACCATGGCCATGTACATGAATACATTCCATGTAGGCTCTACACTGTGGCTAAACGGATTTTATTAAATCCTGGAAAACTACTTAAATACCTTTCCCAAACAATCACATGATCACTCTTCACTGCTCTTAAAGTTGAGTTGCAAGTAACTAGACATAGATTTCATAATGCCTAATATGAATTCTGTCACTATTGTTAAACCATCACAAACTATGTTATAATTCATTTGAAGTTCAAATGTAAAGTTAAAAACAGATGTAAGGACATCATAAAAATACCTTAATAGCAATCTTTGCTGAATAAACCCCATAAAAAAGGAATACACATTTTGTCACAGCATCCCTCTATAAAATAGCTGACTTTGCTTTTAATAAACTGACAATACTCATATTGTCATTCAAACCTGGAAGTTTTCAAGCATCAGGCTTAATCTCCCATTTTATTTCCTGAACCTCCAGTTTATTTTGTCAATCAACACCCCTTTCATCCACAATGATTTTCTGCAGTATGAGAAATAAAATCATTTAAAGTTTTAAATTGGTTCTCATGAAGTATTCTAAATAAATGAGACAGAAAGCACTAAACATGTCAAACTCTGAGGTGTGTTTCATTTGTTCTCCTATTACTTGGTAATTCATTTTCTTTTGTTTTTGGTTAAGTTATGCGAGTTGTTTTTATGACTATGAAAATGTAATGTTCTCTTGGTTAACAAAGTGTGAAGAATATATTGTACCAATCATAAGTACATTATTAGCCAAGTCCAGGATTCAGCATGAAATATAGGGGGAAATGTTTAAGTATATTGTAACTGAGGGAAAAGTACTAATGATTTATGATTATTCAAGCAGTGCTAATATGGTGAGAGACTGCACTGAATGTGCTATAAACTATACTAAGTTACTTGATAAAATGATTCGTATGTAGTCAAGGTTCACATTTGAAAAGGCTGTAAATGTAGTCTTGTCCTGTGAAATGGCAGTGGATCAGTTAACACTGGTGTTCATAATGTGCAGCATGATAGCTTGTGCCCTGCAGTATTTCATAGGCCAGCTAAAGTATTCTAAAGGCAATAACACTGATATTAAAGATGTGCAGTCTAATATATATCAAAGATGTTCTTATGAGCAAAAATTTGTTGATGTATATCTTTCCTGAGGATGACACTGTAAATTATTCCACACGTTTAATAATATTGTAGTTGCAGACATGCTGTGCAAAAGTAAGTGCTGAATTATGCTATGCAGCATGGAAATACAGGAGAGAGAAAGAAAGGCCTCCATTGAAAAGGAGTAGTTTTCTATCCAGTCATAACTAGTCCAGCAGACAAATACAATAAATAAATACATGAAACAAATGAGCATTGATATAGTGGCAGCAGGGTACAAAGACAAGATACCACATGAAGACTTTGCAGCAATTAGCATTGGTCTCTAAAATGTTTGTATCAGATTTATGCTGAAGATTTAGTGCAAGTCAATATAATTCAGGTTATTGCTTTTCATATTCTGTTTCCAAGGATGCTGTTAAAATAAAATACAGAACACTTGACAGGTTATGAAAGTAATATATTGGAAGTAGAAAGAATTATTGCAGCATGCATTACCAGTACAAGGGCAGAAAAAATACTGAGGTCATGTAGTCTGCATAAATGCATTACCTGCATATGGACTTATGGTGTTTTGTGATCAAAATGTAATCAAAATAATGCTGTCATTTAAAGATGAATCACAAGAACAGAGAGCATCCTAAAGGAATTTATCATTTTTCAATACATTGGATAGTTTCCTGCTGATTTCATCATACGTTTTGACTCAAAAGCTTTACCCTTTTATCTGTATCCTTGAAGTATTCCATCAGTGCTGTATAAACACTTTTACAACTGTTAAGACCAGCAGGCAAAGGATAGACAGAATTACAATATGCTTGGATCATACAAATACTGTGCAGTTAAAGCTTTCAAAAGACCACAATTTTCTATAACTATGGCTGATTATGTCACATTTTTGTTGAATGGTGCAAGATTTACTTGTATACTGTGTTTGTTCAGTGTACCGGATTACTAAGTTGTCTAAGGAGTCGACTAAAGTTATTATATTGAGAACATATGTAAACTTATCACATTTTTCACTTACTCTTTGCTTTGGTTTTACAGGTGAGTTTAAGAGGAGAGCAGAGATGAGGCCTAAGAAGTTTTAGAAGGTTTTATAGGTGTTGTCTATGAGATATTGTTTGAATGCAATTATTTTTCTCATGGTCTTATATATGTAGGATTAAAGCTGGGTCCTTTGAAAGCTAAAACCATTTGAGTAATACAGCCACCCAAAATAGATCTGAACTGGAGAAGTTTTGGCATGATCAATTATTTAGCCATGTTTGCATTCTGCATTCAGATTTACTATTGACTTTACAGTCCTCTAAACTAGAAATGACAACATATGATTATATGGGGCTTTGCGATCAGGTGTTGTTAAAAGTGTTAAGACATTTCTAACAGTACATCTGTCAATGGATTGACACTCATTTGAAAACAAATATTTGCAAATATTGAATAAATGCAAAAAAGTTAAGGCTGTTGGTCCTAGACATACTTTTCCTTCTTGGTAGAATAATTAATTAGCAAAATTTCCCATGGGAAAAGAAAACGAAATGCAATGTATTCAAGCAATATGGATGCAGGCCTTTAAAGAAAGCTTTTAACAGAATTTATAAACAAGTAAAATATTTATTAAGAAATTAAAACCAACATTCTTAACTAGAAATGTAGGCATTAAAAAGCTATATAATTATATAAACAGTACTAAGAAGATTAATAATAGACTTATCTAAATCTTGAAAGAAGGAACTCATCTTTGTGACAGTATTGATATACACGATGGCATGAATGATTACACTGTTCCGTTTTCATGAAATAGTGTACATCTTGTGAAGAACTAGAGTCCTGATAAAATATCTGTCAAATGCTCAGTAATTACTGAAGATCTGGTTAGTTCTGGTTGTTTCTGCTTTCAGCATGGTTAAATGTAACAGTGGTATTGGCCCAGACTCGGTTCTTAGATACTTCATTTCTAACCTTTCACGATAGTGGCATATTCATTAACCTTATTATCGACCTTACTATTTAAATTAAATAATTATATAATGGTGTAGTACCTGGCACTTGGAGACTGGCTTATTTTACCTCCGTATATAATAGTGTAGCTTATGATGTCATTAATTTGTATGCAATTTTCTGACTTTTGTGCAACTGTTTTGAGAGGTGCTTGCTGTTTCTGTTAGATACTGAATGTAAAATTACTGTAATGCTTCATCCAAGCCAACATGGATTCACAAAAATCAGGTCAATCTTCACCAACTTAGCACAATTTTATGAGTCTGTTAGTGAAACTTTGGATAATGATATTATTGTACGAGTTATATATCTAGAACTTTCTAATGCTTTTGCCAACATTTCATATAATACCGTTCGATTCTCGGCTGGAGCACCTTCTGTGTGGAGTCTGCATGTCCTCCCCGCGGTCGAGTGGTGTTTGAAAGACATGCGTGAATGGGTGTGCCTTCGTTGAAGGTTGGGCATCAGGCTGGCACCTCAGCACCGTAAAAATCAATTACCAATCATTAGTGGACCGGAGTTCCGCTGTGGTGACTCCTAACCGGGAAAAGCCGAAAGAAAAACAACAACAATATAAATTCAAAGATTTTATATTAATCTGTCTGTTATTGAATGGATTAAATTATGGATAAGTCACAGATGTGAATGCACTAAGTTCATGCTCATTACTCTAAGAAGTCAAGTAAGCTCTGTTGTCACTCAGGGATCTGTTTTGGGTCCTATATAGTTTAAGTTTGTATTTTCTTTCTTGCCCAGTAACCCATGTTGCTGGATGGGCAAATATGTGTGCAATGTTAAATCTGGGGCACTTTTCACATCTTTTAATAATCATTTGTTATGTAGGGTCATTGATAGGATGCATCTTGGAAGTGGATGACATGATGGTATGAAGGATGCTGGACATCCTATGTATCCAAGAGAAAAGATGGAAGGGCAGTAGCGTACAGCAAAGCCACTTGTCTTGGGATCCAGCGTCTACTACTCAGGAAGAGGACAGGCTAGAAATGGTGTTTGAATTGCTCTGAGAGACAGGCTTCAGAAAGCAGTGAGGGATGTCATCAGAATTAGTGACAGACTCATGGCAATTAGACTCCTTTGTAATGATAGGGCAGTATTCATAATCTCAACCTATGCCCCACAGCAGGTTTGTGGTAGTGAGGAAAAGAGTGCAATCATAGAGCAGTTGTAGGACTTAGTACCTAAAGCAAGACAACATTAATTGGTGTTGATAATGGGTGACATGAATGCACATGCTCGGACAAACAGAGCAGGATATGAGGACAGCCTAGATCCACATGGGTGGGGCAACAGGAATAAAGAAGGAAAGGCTATTCTAGTCTTCTGTCTGACAAATGGCTTGATAGTAGCCAAGACATGGTTCAAAAAAAGAAACAGTCGCAAGATCACGTACAAGAGTGGCCAACATGCAACTCAAGTGGACTTTGTCCTAGTAAGGAAAGGGCACTGGAGTAGAATCAGTGATTGCAAAGTCATTCCCAATAAAATAGTTAGCCCACAGCCTAAACCACTGGTTGTCACAATGAGGTACAAGCAGTGGTCAGAGAAGGCTCTAAGGTCAACAGAGACCAGACTGAAGACTTGGAAGTTCATTGAAGAGGAAGTATAACAGTTCAAGGAATTACACAGGGATCTAGGACCCCACGAAGAGGAGGAAATAGGTGAAGCTGAAGAAGAATGGTAGTGCCTCAAAACAGCATGTGTGAGGACTACAGAACAGATATGTGGCCAAGCCAGGTATGGAAATAAGGTACATAAGGAAAGCTGGTAGTAGAATACTGAAGTCCAGGAAGTCATTACAAGAAAGAAGGAGTGCAGGAAAAAGTGGGAGATAGAAAAAAACAGACCTGGCTAGGAAGGAATATTAGTTGGCTAACAAATAAGCTAAGAAAGGAGTTACAATAGCAAAGAATATTGCATCAGAGGCATTCTACCAGCTTCTGGAAAGTGACTCAGTAGGTGGCACAAAGAAACTATATCAGGTTGCAAGGCAAAGACAGAAAGATAAAGAAGATAGTCAGACATCCTTCATAAGGGATGCTAGAAACAACCTGCTCACCATCCCACAGGACATCAAGGGCAGATGGAAGGAGTACTTCCAGCAGCTTCTAAATGAAGAAAACCTCACAGAAGCTGTATTGCCCCAGACACAGCCTACAATGAGAGAAGAAGAGCAAACCACCCTAGAAGAAGTAAGAATAGCACTAAGGAAAATTAAGTCAGGGAAAGCAGCAGGCATAGATGAGGTAACAACACATATGATAAAGATGTTGGGTGCAATAGGGGAGAAATGGCTCTTAAGGGTACTCATAGATGTATGGAGAGAAAGGTGTATCCCAGAAGACTGGAGAATAATCATACTTGTGCCAGTATACAAGAACAACATGGACATCCACAACTGTAGGCAATACAGAGGTTTCAAATTCCTATCACACTGCATGAAAGTTCTGGAGAGGATGATTGATAAATGGATACATGAGTAGTAGAAAGTAAAATGGGAGATTAACAGTTCAGATTCAGATCAGGATGCAGAACAACTGACCCAATGTTTGCAGTGAGACAGATAGTTGAGAAGTAGCTACAAATGAGGAAAGAGTCCAATTAGGCATTCTTAGACTTGGAGAAAGCATATGACGAGGTCCCAAGAAAGCTGATTTGGGAAGTAATATGGTGGTTCAAAGTCCCAGAAACATTGGTAGAATTAGTGCAGGCTATGTACAAGAACCCGATGATTCAAGTATGAACAGTATTCGGTCTCACAGAGGGGTTTCCAGTGGGAGCAGGTGTACATCAAGGTTCAGCTCTGAGCACACTGCTGTTCATACTGGTGATGGACTACATTAGCAAACAGGTCAGAGGGGACAGCTCAACAAAGTTGCTGTATGCAGACGATGTGGCATTGCAGGCAGACTCTGAGCAAGAACTTCAGCAAAGGATAGGGAAATGGAATACGAATCTGAAGGCACATGGGATGAAACTAAGTACAGATAAGACAGTGGTAATGCCAGCAAATTGAGGAACTCAGAAGAAGCTGAAAATCGAGATAAAAGGGAAGGCAGTGGAACAGGTTAATAGCTTCAAGTATCTGGGAAGGCTGCTTGAGGAGAAGGGAATTCTGAATTAAGAGGTCAAAGCTTGAATAAGAGGGGCTGCAGTCAACTCACATAGAGTGTCAGATGTAATGTATGACAGAAGAATGCCAAAAAAAATGAAAAGTAAGGTGTATAAAACAGTGGTGCAACCAGTACAACTATATGGTAGAGAAACCTGGGACTAAAGGCAGAGCAGGTGAGGAAGCTAGAGATGATGGAAATTAAGTGCCTGATATGGGTGGTAGGATATACACTGTGGGACAAATGAAGAAATGAGGATATAAGAGCAGAAGCTGAAGTAGCTCCAATTGCAAAAACATAAAAGAGAGCAGACTATGGCAGTTCAGGCACATGTGCAGAAAAGCAGAAGACAATCTGATGAAGAAGATTTGGGACAGACAGGAAGAAGTTAAGAGGAAATGAGGGAATCTAGCAAAGAGGTGGATGGATTGTGTGAGGGAGGATCTGTGACAGGCATAAGTGGTGAAGAAGGCAGAAGGGTAGCACTGAATCAATTGAGATGGTGAGAGTTAACACAACATCCTGACCCCAGGTAGAAAAATGGGAAAACAGGGGTTGATGATGACGATGATCATCATCATTTATTTACATTATATGTGAAAAAAATTTATTTGAATAGTTCCAAAACCATGACTTGCATATTAATTAACGACAAAGACAGGTGATGCATTTTAGTTCATATATAGCTCAGCTGTGAAACCATTTACTTTGGATAACTGTCAGCTTGGTTCAGTTATAGAGTGTAAGGCCTTAAGTGATACATTTCAACTTATCATTGAAGAAAAAAATGAACATGCTGTTAGAGCTAAGGTGATGTACACAACAGGACTACTTTAAAAAGAATTCTTGACAAGATCTCAAGCTGACCTTGCAAAGTAGAATACGATTTATGTTAAGATCAATAAATTAATTTAATGTTTTATCCAGATCTTACACAATGGTTGATCTACCAATACTTAACAATGTTTAAACGGAATTTGCAATGAGAATTTTTAACTGTCAGACCCTTACTTATTAAGATAATTTGGAAAAATCTAAAGATATTTTTCCATTAGATATAACTGTTTATGTGGACTACTTTATTTAGCTAACTCTTTATGATGCCAAACTAAGAATTTTCTTGAATATTGAATTATCACAATCTAGCAGGATATAATGTGATGATACAAATTTCATATAGCAAAGTACAGAATTTCTTTAAGGTCAGTTTTACAATTCAGGCTATTGCCAGTTGTGAAAAACATTGCCAATATTTTTAAGCTATAGCAACTTTGGAATAACTTAGAAATGCACTCAAAAATGGTCAGGTCAAAATGTAATGATTCCTGAGCCTGCATTCTGGTGGTATTATATCTATTTGCAGTTGTCTTCAAACTATGAAACTATGATATTATGAAACCAAGACTAGCTGATAATAACTGAGGGAGTTGTTAAAACAATTTTGTAAGTCTTCTTCAAAACAGTTCATATTAGTTAAATTGATTGTGCTCTTTGTGCCATTACATTTCAAAATAAAAGTAGAATAGTTCAGTTCTTTGCTGCTATGGAGTGTTGATAATAGTTAAATTATGTCCAGTGCTTGGTCACTGCATTCTATTGGACATTAATGATGCAGCATTCTACTAACTCAACAGACAATTATTGAAGATGTTTTAAGGTTCTGAACTGTTAATGACCTGCTTCCTGTAGTTAAGGTAGAGCATTTGATTCCTACCAGCTCCCTTTGCTTACTGTGTGACTCTGAAGAAGACACTTAACCAGACAGTGCTCCTAGGTCACTTTGAGATGGGACATCTGTGTCCAGTGGGCTTACCTGCTTAACAAATGTACAAAATTTAATTAAAAAAAAAAAAAAAAAAAAAAAAAGCTTATTACTTCCGAGAAGAACCAACAGGCCAGTTCCTGCATACTTCTTTAATGATCAACAATTGCAGTTAAGGCTGATACATCAGAAAATGAAATAAATGCATTTCTCTTGCAGGAAGCTAACCAATAACACACGACTCAAGGTCACTAACCATTATAGAGAAAAATTGCAGAGAAGAAATTCCGTTTGCAATTTTTTCTATTATAATGTTCTGCACTATGCATCTTGTTCAAGAAATGATTTAGAATCTGATCACAAGCCACACAAAACCACCTTGTCATATTCTCGAATCATGGTGTAAGAGCATTTATAGACAATAGTTTTGTTATAACAAGGATGTGCTGGAAGATGAAAACTATGTTCAGAAAACAATGCATCTTAAAAGTAACCATCCAGATGAAGTGTTTTTTTTTCATAGACAACAGTTTTTGCATGTTATAAGTTGAGTATATTAACAGTAAAATGGATCAACTGAACACCTTGTAGTTGAAATACTTAGTAAGCCATTCCTAGCCAAGTTAAATGCTGCTAGCAAAGTTCAGTGTTTGAATATACAGAAATATTAAAACACTTCATCTGATAATTCTTAATCACCAACAGAACCCCTGCTTAGAAGAAAAGTATATTCGAATTGCAAAAGACAACCCATCACTTCATACCAAAAATGTAAGATCAGGGTAAGTGAAAGGATACTGTAAGTAGAAGCAAGCCAGATAAATAATTTTTTACTGGCCAAAACACGTCTGGAGTCTGTTGGAGGGAATCTGGGTCTATAACCATCAAGAAAGTGATGACAGAGACCCGCAACTATAATCCAACTAGCAAAGACTGACATAATCTACCAAACAAGTTAAGTAATGGCTTATTCTACTTGCTGAAGTTAGGGAAATCTATGGCTTCTTATAACCATTGATGTGGACCATTCTTCTTAAAAGTGAGTTAGTGCAACCCCTGTGATTCTCATTATGTTTATCCATAAAATAGCATTTATTTCATTATACAGAGGGAACCAGAGGAGAAGATTCCCCCATATGAAATACATTTGCATACCTAACATTGACTAAGATCTAAAGCTTCACATGTTACATCTAACAGAATTCTTGTTGTTATACCCGTAAAAAACATAGCATCAAATTTGTACACATGTACTGCAATTTTGAATCAAGGATGTAAATACTAGCATGCATATGAAGTGCATATAAATAAGGCAATCACCGTATTATTCCTTCTTTCAGTAAGAAAGAAGACAGCAGGTTGTGCGATTCATTGCACTTCATGTATTTCAGGGAATGTAACTGCTGGGGTACATTATCAGTATCATGCATGAGTAATCATCATCATCTTCACCATCATCATCATCATCATCATCATCAAGCACCTTTGTCCCACTTTTCTAACAGTGGTCACGGTGTTGCCTCTCTTGATTCGGTGCTACTCTCCTACCTTCTTTGACAGTCATGCCTAACTGTTACAGGTCTTCTGTCATGCAATCCACCCATCTCTTGTCTTCTTCCTATCTCTCCCAAACCTTTTGCACAAAATCATTTTCTGCTTTTCTGTACATCTACCCAAACAATTGCAATTGGTTCTCTTCAACCTTCTCTGCAATTGGAACTACTTTAGCTTCTTCTCTGATGTCATCATTTCTTCATCTGTTCAACAGTGTGTATCCGACCACCCAACCAATATACTTCATCTTCATCACCTCTAGCTTCTACCATTGCTTTGCCTTTACTGATCAGGCTTCTGTGCCATACAGAAGTATGGTTGCTCCACTGCTTTGTAAACCTTACCTTTCAGCTACTTTGTTATTCTTCTGTCAAATACTACCCCTGACACTCTGTCAGTAGCCTGTAGCCCCTCTGTTTCTAACTTTGACATCCTTATTCTGACTTTTCTTCTACTCCACTACACCTCCTAGATACCTGAAGCTGTTAACATGTTCCAATACTTTCTCTTTTATCTCAATTTTTAGTTTCTTCTGTGTTCCCTTGTTTGTTGCCATGACAGCTGTCTTGTCTGTACTCTGCTTTATTCACGTGCCTTCAGTTTTGCATTTCAGTTCCCTATCTCTTGCTGAAGTTCATATTTAAAATATGCTTGCAATGCCATGTCATCTGCATGTTGCAACTTTGTTAATCTGTCCCTTCTGAACTGTTCGTTAACTAGCCCATCACCAGTATGAACAGCAGTTGGCTCAAAGTCAAATCCCAATGCAAGCCCACTCCCACTGGGAACCTCATATGATTGCAGTCCATTGCCAATAATAGGAAGTAACATTGCATCTGAAATTTTCACAATAACGAAATGATCCAGCAGGCCTAGGCATTTGTAACAGCAGTGATATCCCCAGTGAGGGTACGTTTTAACATAATAACATTTCCAATCTAAGAAGGTTATCAAAATTATTACTAAAATTATTTGTGTAGTTTACTGTTACCAGTGTTACACAAAATAATAGTGAGTACTAATGAATGGGTGTTGTTCAGTACGATTGATTATGTAATACCACACTTTAAGTAGCTTGATTTGAGGAAATGTCCTTTTATTATTATCTTAAAATGTTAAAGCTGGTCTGTTTATCTTACTTTAGTGGAAGATTTTCCCAAGCAAGTACAAGGTGATAACCAATGATCAAACCAAGTAGTCTGTTGGTGTGGTTCATAGTTAGAATTTCAGGCAGGTCTTGACATGAGTCTTGTTAAAGTAATTTATGTGAGAGACAATGCAGGTAATAGACGATTCTGATTTTAGGGTCATTCAGCTGAGTACGTTTGGAGTATCCCTTGATCTGTATGATTGCAAATAAACTATGAATTTTACAATGCTGTTGTAAGCTGCTTCCATTATGGCATATACCAAATTGTTAAGATTTCTCATAGTGAGAGCACCCTAACTTGGCTTGGTTCTTAACACAGTCGATAACAGTCTATGCCTGGCCTGTGGAGTTGGGATTTTCCCCTATGCAGAGGTCATATATTTTCTTAAGTATAACTTCAATGGAAGTTTCAAAGGCAATGTTGAAGTCAGTGACACAATCATGTGATATTACAAATAAATATTCCTTTCATTCAGTAGTCTAGTTTGGTCAAGCCAAGAGATGAACTAGGAAGATCTCTGCTGATGGTCAACTCTAAGTGCTTTACTGTTGTCAGACTTATGTTCAGGTACAGAGTCATCAGCAAATTGTATCATCTGTAACCTCATCAATGTGGCACTGCATATTATAGGTGAAACACAGAGAACAGAAAGGCAATTAAGATTGTTTATTAAGGTACTTTTTACCTGATGATGCAGCATTTTGCCAAGGTATGATTTCATGATAAGTTGACCGTTAGGTTATGAACTAGTGTAACACCTGATGGTTACATCCCACTTCTCCTAGACATTCAAGAAGTACTGATTTTTCTGTTAAGTCAGATGCTTTCAAAATGGAAGAAAAAAATAATCCATTCAAAATCTTTTATATAATATATTTTTCACTATTTTAGTAATTGAATTGTGGACTGTATGCCCTGATCAGAGTCCATGCTAAGTAATTATCGGGATGTTTTTATTTATTTGTTTACCAGTTAGATGAACTGGTCTGTGGACCTTTTTTGGACATGACTCTGGCACAAGCCACTTAAAACATAACATATTGTTTCAGAATATTAAAAACATTATACATCACAGAACACTGAAAACAAAAATGGTACAGAAAGTTAGACTGCATACAAAAATGGAACAGAATGTTGAAAAGAGCATAACAGTTTCAAATATCTGTGTTATTTTCATCCTTTTAACAGACAATTGGAAAAAACAGTTCTTTAGTTAATGCTGGCTATTAGAAGAATGTAAGGCCGTTGCTGCTACCCTGGAGGGAAGCTATCTAACCCTTGTCAATGAAACATGTGCAGCAGCAGTTTTTTTTTTGGTATATAATAATCCTGTGTCTAAATTCAGCACTGCTCATTATTTTTCTTAGTTGCTGGGAGAGATGATTTCAGTTAATTGAACAACTCTTACAAAAACTGTCAATCTGTAGCAAGAAGAAGGGGGGGGGGGCTCTTTGGAAAGAAAGACTGTTATGATCCCGGGCACAGAGTTAGCAAGAGGAGGTATCTGTGCTTATTTACTTTTCAAAGAGGGCTAGTAATTTTCATAGAAAAGTTTAAAAGTGAACACAGCTAGGACTAAGGTAGAGGAAGCAGTAACTGCATCAAGCCCGTTTGCTTTTTTTGGTGAGGTGCAATGATGTTCAGTCCTATGAAAGGAGCAAAAGCTGTTTGTGATGGTCTGAATTTTGTGAGGTTGTATTTCCAGGAAAACTTAGAGTCATAATGGACAGGGAGAAATCCAAATGAAGAACAAATCCATTGGTTGTTACTACACATGTAGCTAAAAAGCTACCATAGCTGCTTTCTGAGTATGAAGCTTTTAATTGCCTGCCCGTCATATTTATGGTTATGCTACTGCACGCAGTGAAGGAAATGTTAAGGTCAGGAGTGAGACCTAGGTATTTATATTCTGATACATGTGGTATTTATGACTATCTGGTGGGACTAAAATCAGACCCTGGTTGCTACTGAGTAGCACAAAGACAGTTCTGGTGTTAAGTTTAAGCCAATTAATTATGAACCAGCTGCATAACTTGGAGGAATACTTTTGCAATTCTTCTTTTGGAAGTGAACTATGAAAGGACTTGTTCAATGAAGATAATATAATCACATAGAATGATTATTGATGTAGGCATAATATCTGTAATATGATTTAAAATTAAAGAGAATAAACTACATCTAAAAGCTGACTTTTGTGATACCATGAATATATAGAGCCCCACTTCTGTCACTGTACTATTGAAGTAGACTATAAAGAGTTACATAGTTGTTGAACCTAGATAGTATATATAGGCTGAAATATAGAGGTTTTATTTTTCCATTAGGCGATGTTAAAAACTCTCAAAAGCGCAGGTATGATCAATAAAAACAAATCATGTGAGCCAGCATTTCTTTATGGTCAAAATATTTTTATAAGTTAAAGTATATATTGCTGTCCGTAGGTCATTACCAAGTGTTTATGTATTTAACATGTTTACTGTGTGTATGTCCCTAACACCTGTCTCTCAGCTAGTATCTCCGAGGAGAAGGTCTTAAACGCCTTCTCCAAGGCCAAAAATACAGCATCTATGGAGCAAGACACCATCCCAGGCTGTGTTCTACATGGGTTAAAACAGGAATTATCATCATCATCGGGCACGCGTTTCAATCACAGCCTAAGCACTGGTTTTGTCCCAGCAGAATGGAAAACAGCTACCATTATCCTTTTGCACGAAGGGAGTGCATCCACAGACCCTGGGAACTATAGACCCATTAGCCTGACCAGCCTTATTTGCAAGGCCATGGAACAAATTATCATGGATGTTACTAACAAATATATAGGAAATCTCCAATGCTCAACCCACCCAGTTTGGCTTTGTCAAAGGGAGCTCATGCTTGTTAAACTTGGTGGACTTCTTCAAGACAGTCACCGAAGCCCTAGATTAGGGCAAATCTGTGCACACGGCCTACCTACACTTA
The DNA here is from genome assembly GCF_019279795.1 of Protopterus annectens. Lineage (NCBI taxonomy): Eukaryota > Metazoa > Chordata > Ceratodontiformes > Protopteridae > Protopterus > Protopterus annectens. Next base: position 101,018,346 of record NC_056726.1, read on the forward strand.
GCCAAGGCTTTTGAGACAATCCCCCACTCACGCATCATTGATAAACTCATCCAGCTGTATATCAACCTGTATATTGTCAGGTGGAGTGCAAACTGGCTCAATGATAACTCATATAGTCAAAATAGGGGACTCCACCTCCTCCAGTAGACCTCAGTGGTGTTCCACAGAGATTGATTCTGGAACCCCAACTGTTCAGAATCTACCTCTCTGAAGTACAGGCTAAAACTAGAGGACTGTGGCTGACAAAGTTTACTGATGATTTCAAACTGGGAGCAATCATTGAAACCCTTAGTGATGTCAACATCCTTCAAGAAGGTCTTATACAGACTAATGACTGGCACCAAAGTCATGTTCGTAAACTTAATGCAAAAAAATGCATTATCAGCCCCTTTGGGAAGGGTGATGTTCCTGCAATCTACCACATCAATAGCAATACCCTAAGCACACAGTCAGTGGTGGGAGATATGGGCACAGAGGTCAACAGAAACATTAACTTTGATCACCATGTCTCTACAGAAGTAAGAAGGGCATTTTATATTGCCCATCTTATAAGTAAGGCCATTGCCTCCAGAAAAAAAAGAGGTACTCTTTCCTCATCAGGCCAATAATAAAGTGCAATGCTCCCTTTGGTATGTTTCTTTCCAAACACCTGCAGTAATTGGTGAGACCACAAAGGTTCCTTCCTTACAAAGAAAATTCAGAGTCTTCAAGATATGTCTTATGTGGACAGACTGAAATCATTGTCAATTTACTCTGTGTCATGCAGACTGCTCACAGACAACCTGTGCTTTGTATATAGAGAAATATCTGACCCAGCTTTAATGGAAATGCTGCACATTCACAAGGCAAATATCACACGGGGTCACTCACTCAAAGGACCTTAACCTGGTATGTGACATCAACAGAACTTGCTAGAGAGACAGATTTGTCTCACAGAGGTTGCCCCACCTTTGGAACAAACTTCTTATTCATGTTAAACAAAGCCCCCCCCCCATTGGCCCTATTTAAGTGTAATTTGGATGATTGGATGAGAAATGGGAAATACATGCCGGGGGTACCACCTCTGTCCCTCTTAGACAGGGGCAATAGGTGCTGATTCTAGTGTCTGCTTGAAGCAGACACCCCTGGGAATATGGGTTGAACTTGGTTAGGCTTGTAAAGGCCCTGGGGCTGTTAGCTTAGTAACCTCCTATGATCCTATGATATATACTATCTCCATGGTCTTACCAATTTGATGAAGTGAGAAATGTCTCACAAAAAGTGAAGAATTGTTGGCACACACTTAGCAATTGCACTGGCAAAACAGATATTGAGGTCATGTCCCTCTATGTTTTTTTTTTATTCTTCAGGCTACTGATGCTTGAGGAATTCCAATTCAATCATCTGTAGAGGAGTCTTAGAGGCTAGCATAAAAAACAGCAACTCCTCTGGTTAGAACTGGTTAGAACTAAATACTTCTGATGCAGTTTTCTCATCTAGTGCTGCTGTTTTGTGTAGAAAATATGCTATTTACAAATTCCTTGCTGAATTTAAATGCAGTTTTAATAGCACTGATATCATTTGTTTAATTTCAATGAAGTAATAGCTCTAAGGCAATGGTGGCACAACTACTACAAACACAACACAACACAGTTAAAGACCAGTTTCATGATATGATGCTATTTGTATAGATATTGTCTGGGATTCAGCAAGCTCTACACAGCGTGCAGGAATAATGCAAGAGCTGCTGCACGCAATATGGCCGACGAGTGATCCAGGAACGAGCTCCCGGGACATGCACGAGCGCTCCTACACTATTCCTGAATGGACACAGCTCCTGTATGCTAATTACCCCATTTGCAGGTGAAAACCATACAAATGAGGTGAATTAACGATCCAGGAAGCAGGCATCTGTGCAGGAATAGTGTAACCTGCAGAAATGTATTCGGCTACAAACCGAATACATTTCTGCAAATTACAAAATGGAGGCATGACAGCTCCAAAGAAAGCATGTAATCAATGTAGTAGGCATGCCAATGGCCAGATATATGGCCATTGGCATGGTAAACAGTTGCAAAATTATAAAAAATAGCTTTTATTTTTTTTTGGCTGATTTTGGCCATTTAAGCATAGGCCAGTGGTGCTCAAATGGGATTGGCCCAAAAATAAGAATAAAAGTTGGAAATAGCTTTTAAACCAAAATCAGCATTCCGCCATAATAGTCAATGGCATGCATAAGACAACAATACCATGGAATAGTGGTTGCAAAGGGGGAAGGCTGAGTGTTAGTTTTATAATCATGCATTAGCAGTCAGTTTTATGGAAATGAGGGAATTGATACTGAATCACAGATTTCCTCTCACTGTTAGCTTAGACCCAACCATGTAGTTACAGCAACACCATGGTATAAGCATAAGAGGTAGAGGACCTCATAAGGGGGAGTGTCATGCATGCTGTAAGCTTATTGGAGCTCTGTGGTCCGTGTTTGCCCTTAGCTAAGCACAGCCAAGGAAGGGTGGTGTGTCTGAGGCTGCCTAGCAGTGTTTCCATTGTTAAAACAGATGTGCACCACGCACCAGGTTTAAAAAAAAAAAAAAAAAAAAAACAGGAAATAGCAGCTCTGTTCACATCTGAGCACTGGGTATGAGCGGCGTGCCTTGGGGCTTAAATGGGAAGGCAATGGGAAGGGAAAGCAGAGACAGCAGAAGAGAGACTAAAGAGAGACTTTGGAGTGATTAAATATAATTTTTCTGCATTTTCTTGCTGTCTTTAGCTAATTCCTCCTAAAACACTGATTTTTGAGAGTTTCTCTGATTTAAAAAACTTGTTTCAGTTACATATTGTACGTATTTTACTGCCTGCACTTTAACAAAGTTGTTTTTGTGTTTAAATAAACTGTTTAACTGTTGTAGGCTACACACTCAAGTGTGATAGCCATTTCTGTGCATTTAAAGTGGGTTTTTTTTATTGTATCTGCTTTATTTTCTGAAAAAAAAAAAACAAAAAAAAAATACTTGTTTTCCCGCCTTTCTAAGCTAGTTTAGTCCAGTTTTCAGGTTAGTGCTGAATTCAGGGCTGTGTTACAAGTTTCTGTGTTTGTCCATACCTTACTTGTATAGAAGGAAGTTTCTCTGTTCACTGTGAGAGAGGGAGCTTTGAGCAGCCTATCTTTCCCTGGAGGAGTAGTTTCAGCCCAGAAAGTAGTAGTTTATTGGCCATTTTGGGCTAATTTCTCTCTCTTTCATTTCCCTGCTATAAAACCCACCTTTGAAAGGTTTTTGTGCTAGTATACAGCTCAGCAAGCTCCTGCCTGGTGCCCTGCAGAGTTCTACAGCAGCAGAGAGACAAAAGAGAGACTTTGGAGTGATTTAGTTTAATTTTTCTGCATTTTCTTGCTGCCTTTAGCTAATTACACCTAAAACACCAATTTTCTAGGGTTTCTGTGATTTAAAAAGTTTGTTTCAGCTACATATTGTACTTATTTTACTGCCTGCAGTTTAACAAAGTATTTTTTGTGTTTAAATTACCTGTTTAACTGTTGTAGGCTACACACTCAAGTGTGATAGCCATTTCTGTGCATTTAAAATGTTTTTTTGATTGTATCTGCTTTATTTTCTGAAAAATAAAATACTCGTTTTCCTGCCTTTCTAAGCTAGTTTAGTCCAGTTTTCAGGTTAGCGCTGAATTCAGGGCCGTGTTACAATTTTCTGTGTTTGCCCATACCTTACTTGGATAGAAGGAAGTTTCTCTGTTCACTGTGAGAGAGGGAGCATTGAGCAGCCTATCTGACCCTGGAGGAGTGGTTTCAGCCCAGAAATTAGTAGTGTATTGGCCATTTTGGGCTAATGTCTACCTCTTTCATTTCCTTGCTATAAAACACGCATTTACAAGGTTTTGTGCCTGGGCAGTGCAGGTTAGCTAGGGTATAACTATTCCTGGCTCCACAAAGTCTGCTCTTCAATTTTTCCTTTGGAACTAGACTAACTTTCAACTTAAGCATTCAAATCATTCACTTCTCATCCCGGCACTTGCCCAAAACTCATAGCAAGCACTAATAAACCTTAGCAGTAGACCCCCCTATACTGTAGAGAAAGACAAGGCTCTCTATTCAACCTTACCAGCCAATCAGTAAAACAGTTCACTGTACCTATCCAGGCATGTCCAAAGGGCCGTTTCAGGTGTTCTCTCCAGTCCAACTGGTGAATCTGGGCATTTTGAGGCAATGTTACAATTGCCTCATGTACACAGACAACCCTCTCCTCCTTCCACCAAACACTAATACATGTGAGAGATGCAATTATACAGCCAAACTGGAGGCTAAGCTCTCTCAACCCAAGACTGGACCAGGCAGTCAAGACAAGAAGGGAATTATTTGCATCACACCACCAGTCTCACATATACCTATGAAACCAGCACCGGCAAAAAACACACATAAATACACAAAAACATACTCAGAGGCTTTAAATAAAAATCTGCAAAAGCAACAGAGACCTCCAAAGCAGACATCCAAGGAACCTCCACCCCCCAACACAAACCATGAAACACATACTTCACAAAACCAGTGTGCCACACAATCACAGCCCTTAAGGCAAAATAACATACCCAACACACTAGTAATAGGTGACTCTATAGTCAGGCACACTGACGTCCTATTCACTAGACTGAACAAGGAGAAGGTTACTGTTAGCTGCCTGTCAGGTACCAGGATCTGCCACACAACACAAGCACTCAGATCACTCCAGAACAAGTACAAATATGACTCTGACATTGTCCATGTTGGTGTGAATGACCTGAGCCGTGCCTCCCTGGACTACATGAAAAGAGACATGGAGGAGCTCTCTGATCACGTAGCCCAGGTCGGTATGACCCTGACCCTGAGTAGCATCCTCCCCTCACCAAGAATGATACCACGGCATAGAGAAAAATGATCAATTTCAACAATTGGCTTAGCTTCTGGTGTCATTCAAAGGGGATCCAGTGTCTGTCAGCCTGGGATGACATGCTCAACAAACCACGCTGCTTCGATAGAGATGGCTTACACCTGTCACCCTTAGGCTTTTGAATACTGGCCAAGTTTCTTGCCACCCTCATAGTGCCTTTTTAGGCAAGGCTCAAAAGACAAACCTACTGCCATAAATAGCACAAGTAACAAAAAATTGAGGGTAAGGCTACTCAATGCCAGAAGTCTAAACCTCAAAATGCATGCACTCGAGGTACTCCTTAATATGGAGAAAATCGATATATGTGCAGTAACAGAAACCTGGTTTAAGGCTCCAGAGAGCACCTCAGCACTACCAGGCCACAGCTCATACCATACATTTCGGCCACAAAACCCAGACCAAAATACAAAAGGCGGGGGAGTTTTCATATTCATCAAGGATACCCACACCTCCAGGTTAGTGGCACAGCATGATGCTTCAGAGATCATCCACGTGCAACTAACAATGGGCAAAACTGCTATTCAAATTATAGCTTACTACAGATCACCCACCATGTCCCAGGACCCCCACTCCGCATTCCTGGAAACACTGGGAAACATAAAGGTCCTACCAACCACCCTGATATTGGGTGATTTCAATTACCCAGACCTTAACTTGGAGAACTACTCAAGTACAAACTTCCTTGCCCAACATTTCCTAGAATTTATAAACTCAAATGCCCTGGATCAACTGGTCAACACCTCCACCAGAGGTGACAACATATTGGACCTGGTCATCACCAACATGGGCGACCAGTGTTCCACCTATCAGTGTCAGACGTGTATCTGTTGAATCATTCATCCTAATGCATAATCTGTTGGCTAGCTGATTTCTGTCATTCCTCTGTACATATGTGTAGATGTCAGGTATCCATCTTGGCTGCTTACAGGCAATCCATGCTTGACTGACACTGACATGTCTGCCCAGATGTGTTATGAATGCCACAGCAAGGAAACCCCACCCTGTATGCACCACATGCCATGGAGACCTCAACTAGACTACCTCAGTCAACAGAACATGCTTGGGTACAGGTTTCCAACCCAGGCAATGGCCATGTTATGTAATATATGGTGCATACATGTCAGTTGGAGCACCTCACTGGCCCTCTGCAAGAGACAAGCAGATGATTGGATGCTGCATTTAACTGTCACCCTGAGGATCACTCACATGGCATCAGCTGATAGATGTCCTGCTGACAAATGTCAGGTGGCATGATACCACTGTACCCACATCCCCTACTCTTCTCATCTCTCCATGGACAATATCCTGGTACACACATAGGAACATCTGCACCTATGGACCCCAGTACTGACAAATGTGTCAGTGTGCATTACTGAGGATAACAGTGTCTGTGTGTTTGTAAACTTGTAGTTGATAATACCCTGAGGGCCTTCTCACCCACTACACCCCCATTGCCATAGTTAGAAATGGCAGCTGCTGTAATGGACATTAAATGTACCTTGTTACACTCTTCACCCTATGGGCTACCTGGAGCTTGCAGTACAAGCACAACACTGTTGTACAAATGGGTAGATATTCATGGGTTACCCTCTGAGTCCTGGCAAGTGTGTGTATGTGTGCAAGTGTGTATATTTGTAGGATACAGCATTCTGAGACCACATTCACCAAATACAATGCACCTTGCCATACATTATAAGGGATAGTGATGTTGCTGACATTAGGAGAGCCATGGCAAACCATCAACATACTTTCCCTGTGGCATGTACAATAAATGCACATCCCTGTAGTAGCACTGATGAGATAGACAAGGGGTTGTTTTGCAGTCCTGGTCAATGTATGATTGTGGGTATGTCAGTGGGGTTATTGTGTGTATTCCCCTGCTTAGTTTGGTATAATACTGTACAGTTTATGTTAACAGGTTAAATAGTTGTCAATCACACTATGTGTAGTTCTACTCCACCCCACACCCTCCAAAGTGGAGGGCTGTGCCACCCACACCAGCACACCTATGTTTCCCAACTCCAGGACTGAACTACATTAGGGAAGAGGACATGTACCCTGCTAGTACCATCATCAATGACATTAAACTAGCAGACTGATTATTTACTGATGTGATGTTTTGCCTATTTTGTCTTGGTGGAATTACGTAGGATAAAATGGGTTCACTGCAAAATTAAGTACATCCATGTGTACAGTATTCTCTGTGTATTGCATCAACACCAAAGCCTCTGTGTGTGTTATACACAAATATGTGGTGTGTGCCACCCAGTACACTTATCATTGTCCACTGTAGAAGGGCTGCTGACATCAGCCATCATGCACTCACCTGTATACACCCCTCAGACCTATCAGCCATGTGGCACATGCAGTAAATGTTATACAGACCTGTTACTAGTGCTCAGCTGCACCCAGGATATGACTCAGTCAATGTGTCACCACAGTGCCATACCCCCTGTAGGAAACAACAGCAGACCAACATCTTGCTGACACATAGACACCTACAACACAAATTGTAAACATTATGGAGACCACATTCAGTAAGTGTTAATAACAGCTATAATGCATCATGGCTGGATAGCTACTCATCCTGACATGTAAGCATTAAACTTTCCAGCTGTAAACAAGTTACACAGCATTATACTGCTAAACCTTAGTACATTCACCCTGTGCATTTTCTCTCACATAAATTACTTTAATAAGACTCATGTCAAGACCTGCCTGAAATTCTAACTGTGCACCACACCAACAGACTACTTAGTTTGATCATTGGTTATCACCTTGTACTTTCTTGGGAAAATCTTCCACTAAAGTAAGATAAACAGACCAGCTTTAACATTTTAAGATAATAATAAAAGGACATTTCCTCAAATCAGGCTACATAAAGTGTGGTATTACATAATCACTCGTACTGAACAACACCCATTCATTAGTACTCACTATTATTTTGTGTAACAATGGTAACAGTAAGCTACACTAATAATTTTAGTAATAATTCTGATAACCTTCTTAGACAGGAAATATTATGTTAAAACATACCCTCACTGGGGATATCACTGCTTTTACAAATGCCTAGGCCCGCTGGAGCATTTCGTTATTCAAACACCATTTCTAGCCTGTCCTCTTCCTGAGTAGTAGACTCTGGATCCCAAGCCATGTGGCTTTGCTGTACTGTCCTTCCATCTTTTCTCTTGTATTCATAAGATGTCCAGTCTCCTCCGTACTATCATGTCATCCACTTCCAAGATGCACCCTATCAATGACCCTACATAACAAATGATTATTAGAAGATGTGTGTGAATGAGAGGGATAGAGGAATGCTGAGGATGCAGGGAGTAGAGGTGGCAAAGGTAGATGAGTTTAAATACTTGGGATCAACAGTTCAGAGTAATGGTGAGTGTGGAAGAGAGGTGAAGAAGAGAGTACAGGCAGGATGGAGTGGGAGAAGAAGAGTGACAGGAGTGATTTGTACATCAAAACCTTATTAGCCTGTCCCTGCATTGATGGTATGGATGACAGGGATGTGGCACAGGTATCATCATATGCACAGTGTGTGTTGGGGGTTTGCCAGAGACCTAGGCTGAGCCATTTGGTTGACATCATGTGTGTGTGTGTTAGGGGTTCTCATTATCAATTGGACTGTGCAGATGTGGTGTGTGTAGGTATGGAGGTGCCCTAGCAATGTTGGTGATGTCTGTGTGTGTGTGTGTGTGTGTGTGTGTGTGTGTGTGTGTGTGTGTGTGTGTGTGTGTGTGTGTGTGTGTGTGTGTGTGTGTGTGCACAGTTCTGCCATGTGGCTTCCATATACAGAGGTTTGTTGGAGAGCTGCAGACCATACATGGCAGGGTGTGCAGTTCACCATTTCTGGCCACGGACATGAGAACTGTGCCTGCCAGGGGTTCCATGGGCACTAACAGGTATAAGCCCAGATATGGTACTCTCCCCTGATGATGATGAATGTCTGCTGGATCTGGGTCCCTGTTGGGACTGGCCAGGACCATGTGCATATGGCCTGCTGTGTTGTGGTGTGGACAGTACCCCCCTGCAGTGCTGGTGCTGGTACTGCCACTACGGGAGCACTTGTTGCATGTCCATGTAGACCTCCAACTGTTGGTGTTGCTGACCTACGTCCACGTGGCTGTCATCCTATTCCCATGATATGCTCTAACATAGACATCGCAGGGTTGAAAATTCCCACCATCTCACCCAACCATCTATCCAGGACCTCTGCATAATAACAGTGGGCACCTGTAAGATCACGGATGTTGTCAAGTACATCAGAATGAGTAGCTCTCTGCAGCCTCAAACTCTGTCTAGTATAATGGTACATACATGCCTGTGCCTTCATGATGGCCCAAAACATGTGTCTGTTGACATCTGCTGTGGCACTTCTGCCAGGGGCATGATGGCCTGCAGCCCTCCTATGGGCACCCCTGTATATCTGCCTGTGTGGTACCTCACCAGGCATCCAATTATGGCTGCTGTGAACAGACACACTTGCCATAGTCACCACACTGTCCTGTCCCATGCCACCACCTGCCAACTGTCCCTCATCTATGGCCACTGGTGATGGGATATGTATAGGAAATGTGACTGTGTGCAGGGATGGGGTGGATAACAGTGGGATGTCAACCGGTGGCACAGCTTCAGCTCCTGACAGCCCTGCCTGTGCCTCACTATACCTATCATCATTGTCAGAGTCTGTATGGACACTAACTTCAGTTTGCCTGCAGGAGGGACCCTGGCCCACCTCGCCAACTGTCAGGGGAAAATAAAAAACGTAATTTAAGACCTCTACATCATTGCTTACCTCTACGCACCCTCACACACATACACAAACACACACACACATGCACACAAACACACACACACACACACACACACACACACACACACACACACACACACACACACACACACACACACACTTACAGGTGAGGTGGCACAAAGATATTACACAGACCTCTCATTACCCAACAGTCAACATGCATGACATATGGCACTCAACAGCATGAATTGCAGCTATACTCAGTCCCTGCTACCAACATTATACATCTCTGTGATGCATGAGTTGTGTTAGTAGGTGATGACCCTTCCCCTGGAACACACTGCACCCATGTACACAGTATTGCTGTGCACCTGTTCAGCACCCTGGCATGTACTGTGCACCATACCTCATGAGTGTACACACCATTGCTGAATGTGTGTATATATGTGGCAGTTATGTTTGCTCTGTTGCTCACAACCCCTATGTGTTTGTCTGACACATACCTGGGATGATATGAGGACAGATGTCAATAGCGAATGCCTGACCTCTGATTTGCAGATCTCATCATAAGCAGTGAATGATTGGGCAATAAAATCAAATTATACTGACAACCTTCAAAGCCTACTGTGGCTATGAGGAGTGTCCACACCCTGATTGATATGCCAGCCTCTTCCATGATATGCAGTGGGGCAACACTACTGCATATGTTAACATTACACACATCTGATATGTGACATATGACTTGTGCAATCAAATGCAGTATCAAACAAATGTGTTAGTTGTGCAGATGCTGACTGAGATGCATAAAATATGTGGGTTGCATAAGTGTGCACACCCTTAACATGATGGTTTGTTGCAGCACCTGTTAAGTGAACTACAGCAGTCACTATTCCTGGGAGGGGTATACTAGCATGGTCCATCTTCACTTGCCATTATTTGGTCTCTCCATCCTACAAATGTTCCCCAACTCTGCCGGATTGCAAGGTCAGCTCATGTGCACAGTCCTTGGAGGTCACACAGTGCCTTAACTATTGCTGTCGAGTCAGGGTTGTCTGGCACAATTCATGACCTTGACTGTGTTCACATACAGCCATTCTTAGGGTGCTTTCAATGTATGGTTCAGTTCACTGTTGTGTTTCAGGATGACACCCCTCCCCATCCTCAGCCTTTTTGCAGATGATTGACAGCTATGGGCCATACACGATTGTCATTTTGCAGTGTTCCAAATGCAGAACACCATGTCTACCAGCCTAGTTCCTGCTAATGAACAGCAAACCTAAAGGTGCACACAGGCACCAACAAGATACAGATGGGGATGGTGGGCCTGAGGTGGAGTGAGGTGTTGCTTGTGCACCGCATGTATCTTTATTAATACTGTTTGTAGGTTTCAGCTTTGGTCTCTGTACACCATTAGACATTGCAACACATGCCTTTGGGAGACTTGATGTTATGCATATGCTACCTGTAGAGAGCCCTCGATGATGTTTCCTGTGAAACAACTCTTCCATCTGATTACCCTAACCCATAGGCCACACTTATGCAGAGTCCTGGCAGTTGTTGACACAGGTACTTGCTAGACATTCCTGCAAGTCCCTCAGTGTTGCTGCATGTTTCTGGTTAGCCTCTGTGACCAGTTTGCAACATGTGTTGTCATCTATCTTGGATGGGTATCTGTTTATTTTCTACATTAATGTTGTCTAATAGTCACATACATGACTCTCTGCACTGTTTGCCGTGGTATATGCAACGGTGAGGTAAGGCTATGTCTCACACTCCTGAGTGCCACCTTTTGGATATGGGATACAGTTATGGTTTGTAAGATGTGTGCAAGCCATGGCTGCCTCTGTTGCAGGTGAGTGGACAAATGTCATGGACATACTTTTTGGACAGTAAACTATTACTTGGTGTGATATTGAAGCCCTGTACTTGATGGAAGGTATGTACTCAAGAAGAGTGAATGCTGTCAGTACCTCAAAAGCTGCTTCCACAATATGTAATTTGGAGTGTGTGCACACATTTACTTCCAGTATTTGTTAATGTATGTATTCCCCATATTTGTTGCCCTAACATAGGATTCCATGTTACACATTCATTGCTCATATTAGGATCACATTACAGGTTATAAAAGGTGTGGAATGTGGTATTGTGATATGCCTTTGTGTAGATCTGTAACAGTTGTCGTTGTAATAGTGGTGTATACACTGTTGTAACCACTGTATAAGGGTAATGTTTCAGACATGTCCCTACTGTAGGCCATTTGTCCTACTATTATGTTCATCTCTGTCCACACATCTTGCACTGACAGGTTGTTAGATATACTGTATTACTCTTACATACCCTTCAGAAATACCACCATGGTGACCACTGTGATGCAGTTCAGTTAACAGCAACAATAAGTGAACATGTACAGCATGCATTATGAGTAGGTGTGTTAAATGTGTGCATGGCAAATACCATGGCCATAACATGGCCGGTGTATTGGCAAACCTGAACAAAAAAACTCCATACTCACCAGCTACAGGCTGCTGCCCCAGAGGTATATCAGACAGAGTTGTGTGCGAGACGAAATGTCAGTAGCCACACCTATGGCATTGGTACAGGGTGGGAGCAGCATTTCAGTGCATTAACAGTACAAACCCACAATCCTAGAGATTATCTGCATCTGTTTATTACTACACTGCAGCAACAGACTATGTTATCTGACATATGCATGAAGATACTTTACAGATGCAGATGGATAAGCAACAGTTGTCTACTAATGTGCCCTGGGGCCTTATCTGCATTCTCCTCGTCCATTGTGTGGGTAGCACCCACCTCCACAATGCTATCATCAGGTTTCTGACTTGGCTGGTGGTCGGGTGTCCCAAGGCTGGCGAGGAGCTTCTCAGCATCTATCAGTGGGGGCTGGATGTTATGACCCCCTCACCTGTGGCTAGCTGGTCTCTCTTAACTGCAGCAGCATGCTGACGGGTGTGGCGGATGAGGTCAGTGTGTCGATGTCACACCTGCTCATAACTGCAGTTATGCAGGCCGATATTGTTTACCCTGTGGACGAGCTCATTCCACAGGGCAGTCCTCTCCTGCAGATCATGGGCCATACACCCAAAGAGTCCTACTGTTTCCATTTAGGGGCTCATGGGCTTCCGATTTCCAAACACCCCTCCCCGCCCAAGATGTTTACCAACCACATGTGTTATATACCACCCCTGTATGCTGTCTTGTCTGTCTTGTTTGTCTTCTGACCCAACCTGCCTCCCCAAATATGCCTGCTATCCTTCCCCAACATCCAACTCTCACCTTAACAAAAAAGGGCAATCTGTTCCCAACACAAATTTCACACCATACATAACTATCCATTTCACACCCGCTTACAACTGCTTACAGGTGCCTTCATCACTCTGTATCCAACAGCCCTTGTTCTAGCCAGAAAATAAATTATCAGCCCTTACAAGTGTCCGACCCAGGACTCTACACAACATATCCACAGCAATTTACCACTAAGTCATCTGATATATATATATATATATATATATATGTGTGTGTGTGTGTGTGTGTGTGTGTGTGTTTGTGTATAAGCAGACATACATGTATATATATATATATATATATATATATATATATATATATATATAGTATGTATCTGTACATATGTAGACATATAAATATATATATATATATATATATATATATATATATATATATATATATATATAGAGAGAGAGAGAGAGAGCATTCAGACATCGGATCCACACTCTGATCATCCTTCCTCCACAGCTGCACTCTTCTGCCTTGCTACAAAACAGAGCATCACATGTGGACACAGCCTAACATTAGGAGGGGATATATAGGGACAGATCATAGATATGCCTATTACAAACCTATGAAGTTTGTTCATGATACATTTCACATTGCCATGACTTTTCTGAAGGTTGTGGAGTCTGAAACGAATTTGTCTATCATGACTTCATTACTTCCACCTTCAGCTATTTGCCAGACTAATATACATGTTTGGAGGAACAGAACAAACACTATGATGGCGTAAATCTTGTCATTCTGTGCAGATCTGCACAGTTGACAGGTATGGCCCAATTCCCAAAGGGTCAGATGCTATGTCCATAGCAGTTGTACAGCAGGGCATCATTACAGCATGTCTTGATGGCACATCTAAATCTTTCAACATCATCTATCCCATTATTACAGACCAAGTACTACATTCAATTACATGCTGACATGTTTCACATACCTGTTTTATTAACAGCAAACAAAAAGAGCAGGATCCACACAGGCCAATGTAATCCAAAAATGTTATTATAATAAAATTACTGGATTACATTGGCCTGTGTGGACCCTGCTCTTTTTCTTTGCTGTTATACATTTTGAACTGTTTGAGTAGAGTTCTTAAAGGAAGTAACAGGTTTTTGTTTTTACCTGTTTTATTATTGTGCTCTATTCTGTGTACCACTTGGATATCTTCCCTGGTTGGTTTGTTAATATTTTTTGTATTTTTTTTTTTAGTATTATTTATTTATTTCTCTCTCTCTCTCTCTCACTGTATCTCTCTCTCTCGCTCAACTACTGGGATCAAGCTGGTTTGAATAAGTTCCAGCATGGTTTTTGTAGGTGATGCTCATAATCAGATGATGGGCTCTGTATCAATTGGCATTCCCCACTTGATAATTGCATGCAGCCAGCTGTGTAGTACTTCCAATAGCCAATGTCATAGCAACCCACTACTATAATGACTACATCATGTGGAAGTTGTCCCTTTACCTTTCCTGTATGGAAGACATCCTTCCTATGTGTGGGCAACAGTGTTACAGACAGCAGGTAGGAATACCTCTTACAACAGGACTTGTGGACACAGGCCAATTACATGTTTGTATAAGGTTCCGGACCTGTAGACAATGTCTGAGTATTGCTGTTATATGCATTGAATACAGCTAGTTTTAAAGGGTTTTGTGTGTACATGCTAATTTTGCATGGAATGCAGTCTGCATAGCTCTCAACTGTGGGCCTATTCTC